>NC_091950.1:276126458-276426458 GCF_031021105.1 Erythrolamprus reginae | reverse complement strand
GGCTACAAATCCCTAAGGAATTTCCCCCCAAAAGGTTTGATATACTAAATTGAACATTTCTGAATATAAGAAAAATATAAATGAACTGAAAAAAATGGTTCTTATTGGTTTATTTTTGCCACAAAAGGGCCACCCCCCCTCGGCCTTGCTGTTTGCCATTATTGTCACTGTTTATACATATTTGTCTAGAAATATTTGGAATATCCTTTTGAAAATCAACCACATTGTAGCCAGAGAACTAATTTTATGAAACAAATCCATTTTACTAAAAAAAAGTATGTAAGTTTGAAATTAACAGCATAATTTTTATATAAATTGAAATAATTGAGGCATACTTTATGTGCAAAATAAACCAATATGCATCAATTTTTCCAGTTCAATTTTCATATCATTATGTTCAGAAATGTTCAAGCTACCAATCCCACACCAACTTTAGTAAAATAGAATGTATTTTGCTAGCAAAACTATCCATAAAGTGAAGACTATTTAAAAAAAACAGGGGGGCGTGCATTTCATCAACAAAATAAACCAATATGCATCAATTTTTCCAGTTCAATTTTCATATCATTATGTTCAGAAATGTTCAAGCTACCAATCCCATACCAACTTTAGTAAAATAGAATGCATTTTGCAAGCAAAACTATCCATAAATTGAAAAAAATTTCACAAAAACAGGGGGGGGCGTGCATTATATCCGCAAAATAAACCAATAAGATTTACTTTTTTCATTTCAATTTTCATATCATTGTGTGCAGAAATGTTCAGACTACTTTCCAAGTGAAAAAAGCTTTCAAAAAGACCAAACATAAGCACTGCAAATGAAGAGTTTTCGGTCCGGGTCAGGGTGACCCGGGAACATAAGATTTGTTACTTTTCTTAAACAGAACAGCAGGGTTTTAAGAAAAAAGCACATATAACATCAAGCTTTCATGAACGATGAAAGCTGAAATTGGAATTGGATGAAGTTCATGTGTCAAAAGAGGCATAACTTCAGATCAAGTTTATGGTGCAAAGAACAGCCAAAATCCTGCACCCCAATTCTAACCTGCTTACCACCACCTAATTACAATGTCAGTACTCTGTACACTTGTAGTTTAAGAACAGCATTTGCCGCAGAACAAAAGACTTAACAGCTCCAAGTCTCCGGAGAGAGGCGGCATACAAATCCAATAAATAAATAAATAAATAAAATTATGCAGTTGATTTCAATCAACTTTTCTAGGTTGTTTTTGCCAGGCAAAGTGGTTTTCCTTTTCTGTTCCTGATCATGCCTCCAATGATAAGGCCTCCTGCTTTGTTACAGGTGTTCCTTTTGCTTGAACCTAACCATTGTCGAGGTGTCATCTTTTCTCACTCAATAAAAAAAATTGCCATCAGCGGCATGTTAACGCATGCTAATTAAACTGCACCAAATTAATCAGCAGCAGTTCAGACAAGGTTTTTTTTTTAAACAAAACAAAACAAAACAAAACAGGTAGAAAGCACTAATTATCTATCCATGACATATTTAAAAGTCTAATGGGGAAAGTATGCATTACTGAACTTGAATTGCCTCACCTTAGAATAGTTGCTGTTTTGGGAGGTGAGACAAATCTCATCACTGGTATAAGACGGAAAAAAACCTGCCCCCCCTTTAAATTTTGATTACTCCAAAGCTTTCCTTTTTTTTTTTGGCAGGGAAATGAAATAAGTAAATTAAGGAGCTATTCACATTCATCTTTGTCTTCCTGCTCCTTTGTTTTAGTCTAGAAGCTAGGATAATCCGTGTTCCTCAGAGAACTGAAAATACCGCTGTTGGCTTTGGTTTCCAAAGCTTATAAATTATAGCAGATTGACTTAGACCTTCATATTTCATGCCTAGGGAAACATCTTCATCTACCTGCATTTCTCTGGGGGAATCAAAGTTTATGAAGAAGTATATAAAAGAAGAACATTGATTAACATTTAAGCAACTTTGATATATTTCATTATTCTACAGTAGGTTTGTGGAACCAGTGATAATAAGACACCCTCATCACTGACCATAATCACTGTAACTGGTGGAAATCATTGTTCAGCAGCATCTAGAAGATCACATTATTCAGAAATTTTCTTGGGAAAGGTAAGAAATCCCTTTTAGTTGAGTCAAACTGAACTATGGTAGCTTCATGAAGAGGTCCATGAACGTTGTAGATCTGGTTTGCTACAAATAAAGGCAGATATATGTGTCCCAGGATAATGTTGCCAAAGATCTAGTCTTTTGAACTTTTGGATTCATGTTGGAGTTCAACCTCAGGGAACTTCTCCCACATAGAGAGAGATGTTCCTTGAGAATGGGATCCAGCATAAGTTCAAAACTTTGGAAGACTAAATCTCTGTTCCCCGTGGCTGCATCTGGGTTACTGATGGCTTCTTCTGCAATAACTTTTCAACTTTCAATTCTAGTCTGTTGGAGATTTAAAATTCCTTCATCTAAGGACTAATTCAGCTGTTTTGCTTCTAAGACCAGACAAAATAAGCCTGGAGTTACCATCTTCTAAGACCCATTAAGTTACAAAGCCAAATGCTTGAGAAAACTCCCCCTAAAAACCTGCATGTAGTCAATAGTTCTTTTTTCAAGTTATACGCAACAGTAAATAACAATGAAGCTCTTTATTTTAGCAAATTGTTTCCAAGGCTTCAATTTCCAAGTTCTCATTCTCAGTGACCCTCTTCCTCTGTTTCTATACTATTATATTGAGTTGGTCTAATAAATGCTACAATTTGTGCTTTCCCTCAGCCTTGCCAAATTATACTTCTTGCCTGCTACCTGAACTGGCCTTTCTAGAATGACATACCTCGGTTCAGCATTTTCCTTATCTATACTCTTTCCAGTGTTAGTAATATAAATTAATTCCGTACAGTACTATGGTAATATTTCTTTGACTCTGCATGGTTTCTCAGGGAATTGCATTTTAAAAGCAAAATATTCTCTGCTATTTAAAAGAAGATACAATAGCACTGGGCCTCTTCAGATCAAGCATTTTTATACCTTCATTTTGTTAAGTTGCCTAGAACAATAATAAAGTAGTCTTTAAAAAATAAATCTAATAATTTGAACATTTTATAGACATTTATAGTTATTGACTTACTGCCTTGCAGTTTCAGCAATCCAACTTTTCCAGCAATCAACTTTGCAGCAATTTGACTCCTAGTTTCACTTTCAGTTCTAGCAGGTGGCTTGCCTGTGCTGAATCAGCTGTGTGTCGGGAGGCTGATACTCAATTGCTTATGCTAATCAGGCTCTGCACTGTTTGCTGCAAGGAGGTAAATAGTTTGGAGGCAGAGACCAAAGAATGGGGGTGGCTGGGTGGGGCTACATTCGGTGTATAAGATGCACCCAAGGTTTCACAGTGTTTGGGGAGTTAAAGGGGGACGTTGTATATGGTAAGTCTAGCCTACCTTGAATACCTTTCTAATCTCCCACTCATTTCCATTGGCCATTAGTTGGTCAGACAGTTTAAGCTTGCAATAAATCTTTATACTTGTTCGAACTGCATGAATTTTCTGATTTTCCAGGTGCTTGACATTGACAGACAATTACAAGTACTGATTATGGGTAAGTTTATTGAGAGTATCTCTTTAAATGATCGTTTATTTTTAAACCTGTTTTAATATTCTTTTGGAATCCCCCCTCCCTTGCCTTTGTCCATAGTCTTTGTATTAATATTGAAGCTAGCATTCAGCCAGGTTATTGAAGGGCCACTTGTCTCCCATAGTATTTACCTGTCTGATCTTGTCTGGCATGGTTGGTTGGCTCCAGGCTTCTTCAGTTCAACAATACCATCAATCAAAAGTCCAGAAGTATGCCTTTTCTGTAGCAGCACCTGCCCTGTGGAATGAGGTTCTCCCCAAATTCAACCCCATTGTTTAAAAGGGCCCTGAAGGCTTGAATCTTCACCCAGGGCTTTGGCAAGGGAGACTCCTTGGTTGTTGTCCAATCTGTCATTCTCAATGCCATTTATTAATTTATTGGCTTCTTAGTTTGTTTATTAGGCTACTATTGAATGCTCTGTTTTTCAGTTGTTGAGAATCAACCTCCTCTTGGCTTGTTCTTACACACTAGATTTCAACAATTCAGCCACTCCATTCCTTTGTATAAAGATGGCATTGAGAATGAAACAGAGGTTTACCTTTAACACAGATATAAATATTTCAATTTTCCTCTGGCCTGGCCTGTACTATTTTATTTTAAAATAGGGGAACCACTGGTGATTTGCAAATTTACAAGTTACCTCCCAATTTCCCCTCTCCTCTGAAACAGAACTTTTCAGTATTTTAGCTGTTAAAATGAGCTGCTATGCAAGCATTGTATGCTCCCACCCACAAGTGTACCTTGATTATAATCAGCATGTGATTGCAGAAAATTCTGTTCTCTCCACCCACAGTACTCATTTACCACTTAGATTTTATTTTGAACCATGCTGTATATGTATATAAATTTCTTATGACTTCTGACCACCTTGAAGTCTACAAAGAAGATGGCACTTCTCAAAAGTTGCAATGGGAAAGTCATAGTAGATGGAAGAAAAGAAATGGAATTTAGCATTGTGCCAATAGCTTTTTAGAATACATTCCTCAATTACATAAACTAAGTCAAGTGTTATTATTGCCAAGCAAGAGCCACGCTTTCTTTCGCTTCCCCAAATAGAGAACTTTAATTAGAGAACAAAGTAGTCAATGATTAAAGTCATGGCAACTTTTATTGTAGGAAGAGCTGAAATTCAAAAGCAACTGGGACAACTTCATTTGTTATATACATCATCCTAATTGTTGCTTTTAGGTTGCATTTAATTTTATAAGTATACGTTGTGCACTGATACATCATGAGTCATTCTAACACAAGACTAGGAATCAGGAGATAAAAGGTCACCCATTTATTAAACTTACCATATTTCTGTTAAAGTAGGTAGAACCATTAAATCAAACAATTAGGTCTTCTCAATGGAATTTCCCCAAGAATTCCCCACTCCCAACTATATGGTGGATCAGATGGCTAACAAATAAAAATTGCTAGTCCACATTTCATAGTGTTGTACTATAAATATCAGAAAATGTAAATATGACTGGTAGCAGCTGAAGGATCTTTATTCTCAGTTTCCTGAAGCAAGTTTTGTTCCTTGAAAAAGGTAGTCTTGTGTCATGATTCTGTGATGCTGCATTTTTTCAGTCTGATTCATCTGGTTTCTTTCATGGATACACCTCAAAAGTATTCATGTTGTCCCACTTCTATCCCAATAGAAGTGCATTTTTTTATTTACATTTTTTTTATATCAGTGGGCACATATTTGCTATATTTGTGGTGAAGTTACTTTTGCATCCCCAAAATGAAGGATCACAGCCCTGATTAAGAAAGCCAACAACTTCTATTTAGGTTGCAAAATAGGAGACCAGTTCAAAAACTGGGCACCACACATATGCTGTAATTCATGTGGATCAACAATGGGAATAACCATTCTACACCTTTCGCAGTGCCAATGTTTCTTTCAATCAGTCTTTATAGTTGAGTCCAATGAGGAAGAACGTCAGGAAGCTTGTAGTGCCACCCACATCCGCTGAACCATATCTCGTAACAAATGGAATCAAATGACCTAATAAGAGATCTGGATGTTCCAAAGAACAAGGCAGAGGTTTTAGGTTCAAGACTAAAACAGTGGAATCTCCTGTCAAGTGATATTACTGCATCTCTATACTGTGACCATCAAAAAGATCGTCTTCCATTCTTTGACCAGGAAAGTGGTAGTGCAACTTGTAACAACATCTGTGCTTTAATGTTTGCCATCAACATAGATTATAATCAGGCAATAATTCCTTGTTGCCACCGCTACTGGTGCGGTTGTTCCAGGTGTGCAGTTCCGCATGACTGGCGGGGTGGGCACACTCTCCCACATGAGATTTGGCTTCTGTGTATGCAAGGAAACAAAATCCCATGTGAGGACACTCGTGTATGAGAGATTTTACCAATTTTTGGCAGTTTTTTGCTTCTGCACATGAGTAGAAGCAAAGAAATTGCCTAAAATCAACAAAAACTCTCACGTGAGAATGTCCTCGGGAGAGATTTCGCTTCCTGCGCATGCACTTCTGCGCATCTCACATGGGTGCCAAATCTCACATCAGATGCATTAACTACAGTCAACATTAATGGTCAATCTGTAGTGACCTGAAAATGGTTGCTATCTTACCTGGTCTTCAAGGTGGATATACTAAGTATTTCTGCTTCCTGTGTAAATGGAACAGTTGTAAGAAAGAATTTAGAGAAGAATTTAGATGTCTAGAGAAGCAGTGGAGGAAAAGTAAATCTGAGTCTGATCAAACACTTGTAAGAGCTCATATTAAGACTTACAAAGTGGCGCTAAAGGCTGCCTTGATTGCATCAGCGGAATCCCACCCGGCTGCCCTGTTTAGGGTGACCCACTCCCTTCTAAATCAGGGGAAGCATGTTAAATTCATTAAGAAATGTCACATTTCATTTCTGAAGCTAAAAAGAAATTGAAAATTTATAGAATGGTGTATCAGTAGTGCTAAAGTAAAATTTAACTCTTGATCATGACTGTAATAAAAATGGTAATGAAAGGTAGATTCAGAAGAATTAGGAGCTTTGCTTTATTTTTTAAGGGAATGTTTGTTAGAATCTTCAGCAGAATACATTACTAATTATTTTACAGAATTTTCCTTTTTATTTTTAAAAGAGGTCTTTTTAAGATTCTAGTCTGTTTATTCTTTCTTTTTTGCCCCCATATACTTGTATCTGAAGCCTTGTTAGGGCTGCAATCATCAATACACTCCAACATTCTTGTCTTTCATTCTCTCCATCTCTGTGTACAGATATATGTATATGATCTATAATCTATATCTAACATACATACATCTGTCTGTCTGTCTGTCTGTCTGTCTGTCTGTCTGTCTGTCTGTCTGTCTGTCTATGATTTATCATTTCTGATGTAAACATTATTCAACTCTATTATGTAGATGAAATTGTTTTACTGTCTCTTACGAATGCTCTTCATTTATTTTCATTAATTGTTCTGCCGGTGTGTCTCAACCACCTGTAATTACAGGGTAATTAGTCCAGGAAGACACACACCACACGATAAAAGGAAAACCCAAAGGTTTTTATAAACAGAACAACAGAAACATCTCCCTTTTTAAACGTCAAAGGGATTTTCTGGTACACACAAGGCACAGGTTAAATGCTGTCCAATTGCTCACCCAATAACTGGGAAATTGAGTCCAATTCTAAAGTCCAGAGAGTCCACACACACAATCCTGAACAGCAAAAACCACAATCTTGATGAAACAATGAATCAGATAAACTGCCATGAGGCTAAAACACCAGGCTGCACTTTTATCTGTAGCACTAATTACAGCAGCCCCACCCAACCACAGGTGGCCTCATTTTCTCTTGTAATAATCCTTCAGTTGTTGTCTCCTATGCATCACTCTACGCATGCATGGATGTGTCATTAATTCTTGTTCAGAATCCAGGGATGATACAGATGACTGATCTCCTCCTGGGCTTCTAAAAAACTCCCCTCTTCCCTGTCACTCACGCTTCCTTGGTCAGAGGAGACTTCGTCGGGAGCAAAACAGGCCTGCGGCATGTGGATGTCTCCCCCACCTCCACCTCCACATTCCTTGGGGCAGGAGCTGGGCCAGAGCTAACCACAACATTAACTAGTTAAAAAACATCCTATGTCATCAGAAAAGGTAATGTACAATAATCTATGTATTTTTACTAACAATAATCTGTTTTGGATTCCTGTAACCTGGGACACTTGCTTTTTGTTAATTGTCTATTTACCTCCTGTACTGTTCCAGAGGGATTCGGCCCTAAGGAACAGCCAATTGTTATTGCCTTCTAGTGCAGAGCCACTGTGAGATAAAAGTCTGTGTTTTGGGTTGCTCACAAAGAATGCATTTTTTAAATAAAGAATAAGTAACAGAGCTTAAATAAGCAACCAACTATTAAATAAGAGGCCTTCTCACTTGAAATTCTCTTGTGGAACTAACAGAAGGCATTATATATGATCAGATACAACCATTAATTTACTATAATTAAAATATTTACTGTTCAGCCACTACCCAGAGGATCTTCTTGCGGATTACAATCCATCCATTCAAAATAAAACTATAAAGCCAAGTGGAATAAAATAAAATAAAAATCTAAAACACTGAATTTAAAAGAAGCAATAAAACATAATTAACCAGCAGTCTAGGGACAACAGACAAAGTGAGCATGGATGAACAATCCTTTTGATTAACAGAAAAAGTATTCTGAACAAACACCCCAATTCTTAATGCAATCTTGAATGAATAAATAAATAAATGAATAGGATCAGAATATTGAACTCATTTCACCTTGGAATTTCTCAGCTATTAAATCTGCATGCCTTTTGTCCTCCTTTAATTTTATTCTTCTTCTGGTTATGCAGTTCTTGTTCAGAGCTGTGATAGACTTCAAACACTTCACTTAGAGCTGATTTAACCATACACATATTTAATTAGATCTAAAGCTTGGGAGGGCTCCGTTATTTTAAACTTGTCTCTGAAAAGTGACAGCAATATTGTTGAGAAATGCCTATTTTTCATTAGTCAATACATTTTATGGGTGAATGACTGATTGTCATTCAAATTGATTATTTCCCTTAGAATGTTAAACAGCTGAAAGGTATTTCTTTCACATATCTACAATTCAAGTCATGGAGCGGCCTGTTATGGGAAAGCTATTAAATGTGGGGAGAGAGAAATGGAAAGACATTGTTATATGGGAGAAGTATTAAAGTTTGGTTAAAGTCCCCCCCCCCTTCTCTTTCATGTGAATTATCTTTGCACGATCTGGATCTCAGGCATAAAACTAAAGGAAATACAATAATTTCCAAAGGCACTTATTGCTGTTAATTTTGAGATAGGTGCTAAAAGAAAGCCCAGAGTTGATTTTAGATGTATAATTGAAAGCTGTAATCTAATCATAGATGCTTGATTCCCATTAGAGGCATAACTCATAGCGAGTCACAAAGATGACAGAAGGGTGAAACATATGTTCACAATATATACGCCACCTTTTTTGTATTTCTATGTGACATCCATACATATTGATTTTTAAAAGTAGAGTTTGCACTGCAAAGTTACAATGCATACTGTAGTTTGTTGTTTGCCTTCCATTGTTCTCCTTCTGTGGATGAGTATTGCTCCTAGTAACTCTTGAGAGTGATTCCCAGGATTTCCTGAGTACACCTACTTTACCTCTTTTTTCAATAATATCAAAACTATTCACTAATGCACAGTCGGCGGCTTAAACCGCCGGCCGAAATTGCCTCCGGAGCAGGGCGACGCTGCTGTCGGCTCTACGGAGCCCGGAATTTCCGGTTTCTGGTGAAACCAGAAGTTCAGCTTTTGGCAGCGTGCCAACATGGCACACTGCATGCTGGGCTGTGGGGGAGGTCCTGGATTGCCCTATTTAAGGGTGGTCCGAGCAGGACCTCCTCCTTGCTTGGCCGACTTCTGAAGCGAACACCCGCCCGCCCTCCGCTTTCAACAGTGTGTCTGAAAGAGGTCGCTTCAGGGCCGAATAGGAATTTTTTGTGGCCTCCCCTTTAGAGGCGGCCATTTTTTCACCTGTTCCACACTGACGGTAAGGATGGAATGGTTAGGGGGTGCGGCACACATAAGTATTAGATCTAGGCTTCCCTTTGGTCACTAGGGCTGGCAGGTTAGGGGCGGAAATGGGCAGTAGGAGCGATCGCGCATGCTCCTTTGGGCATCTTTTTAAAAGGTGATGGACCACCTCTCTCCAGGAACTAGAGGTTATCACAACGTTGGGGATTGGAGAGAGGATGCCCATGGGACTCACCGGATCTAATTTCCCTTGGGGGATTGGAGGGTGAGCTCCTCCCACACGCCAACGGGCGTGGCTCGGATCCAGGTGAAGGTGGCTACCTTTACCTGGTTCAGCAAGGAGTTATGTCCATTGTTGCCAAGGAAGGTTCTGGCAGAAATTTCTGCCCCGTTAGTTTTTGGCCTCTGCAGGCCCTTTGTTTATAGTTGAATTTGAATATTTAAATTTACGTATTTAAATTTACGTTATTTAAATTTATGTTAATTTAATTTATGTTAATTTAATAAAGAGACCCTATATTTAATCCATACAACATCTCAGCGTCTTTACTCTGCTTCTGGGGCAATTGCCATATTCTAGGATGTTTCTACGCTTCAGAAATTTTCTAGTAGTTTCCCTTCGTAGCACTAGTCAGGTTTAGACTTGCTTATCTTCTTGAGATGAACCAAAGTGGGTTAGAGATCCCATCTAGCATAAATTACAGGCAATCCTCATCTTACTACTGCAATTGAGCCCAAATTTTCTGCTGCTAAGTGGGACATTTGTTAAGGGAGTTTTGTCTCAATTTTACAATATCAATTGCTACAGTTGTTAAATGAAGGACTGCAATTAAGTTAGTAGCACAGTTGTCAAGTGAATTTGGCTTCCCTGTTGGCTTTCTTTGTCAGACGTTCACAAAAGGTGTTCACATGACCGCTGGACACTGCAACATCATAAATATGAGTTAGCTGCCAAACATCTGAATTTTGATCATGTGACTATGGAGATGCTGCAATGGCACCCAAGCTTTACCTCTCAGTCATCGGAGAGCTGGTCGTGAAGGGAGTGCAAGGCTCCGCCCACCCACCGGACACTGCCATTTGGGTTCTTTTACCCTCTGTGCATGCGCAAAGTGTTTTGTGCATGTGCATAAGCCAAAAGAACCCAAATGGTGGCGTCCGAGCAGGTGTCTGGAGCCTCACACTCCATTCGCGACATGGCTATCTGATGACTGAGTGATTTCACTCCTGGTCCTAAGTGCGAAAAACAATCATAGATTTCTTTTTCAGTGCTTTTGTAACTTTGAGCAGTCATTAAATGAATATTGTAAATCGAGGACTACTTGTTTTGGATTAACATTCTCCCAAAGTGATTCTTATACATATCTGGTTTGTTAAATGCTTATCATTTGCACATGTCCATTTAGATGCCCGATTCTTGCTTGACATCATTCAAGAGGTTTTGCCCTGGAGCTTTTATTCTGTTTGCACTTTGATCTGAATGACAGCAGTTTCTTTTGAGAAAAGACTGGATAACAATCCTCTTCTATGGAATATTTGGCTGCCCTCTTTTACTAAACCCATTGCACATGTCATGTAGAAGAAAAAATTCACAAGCAATGAGAGGCGGAAAAAATAGTAAATCTTAAAAGATGAAGGATGGGGTCAGAAAGCAATAATAGCCGAAGGATATGATTATGGCAGATGCCAAGGAATGCAAGCCAGATTTCAAATCTAAAGAATATAGGTAGAATGGGGTCATATTGGCCATTGTAAGAAAAATTCCCCAGACCAAGAGAATAAAAGCTAAAAAGCTTTATTAACAACATGATATATATATAACATAGAAACATATATATCAAACATAACATAAAGATAACAAAGATGCCAGCATGATCATACAGTATCATACAGGGACCAAGAGAAGTCACGGGAAGAATACCTGTGAACCTCAGAAGGTAAAGTACCTAACTACAAGAATCATCTTATATAGAATTTTTATGTCTCGTTTACATCCACTTCTTCCTGTCCTCTTATTTGTCCATATATGGGGTTGTCTTGCATCCATTTTCATCCATTTTCATCATAGTTCCTTGGAACTCTCTAGATTAATCCATCAAGTTGTTGTTCTGCCTTTATGGATGTTTCTTGGCCTAAAAAATAGGATTTCTTCATCTCTGATACAGGATGTAAACATGTTTTTGTACTTTTTGCATTTTCTGGCAAGGTCCACTGTCCAAAAGGTCGGAAGTTTAGTACTCTAATAAGAGTGTTTTGTATCTATCTAGGCCTTAGATGCCTAGATTCTATAGATAATTCTCACAGCCATCATTAGGATAGCAATAGCAATAGCACTTAGACTTATATATTGTACCACTCCATAGTTCTTTACGGTCTTCTCTATTACAGAGTCAGAATATTGACCCAAACAATCTGGGTCTTCATTTTACTAAGCTTGGAAGTATGAGTCAACCTTGAGCCACTCAGGATTGAACTCCTGGAGTGAACAATGAGTTAGCTTACAATATTGTATTCTAACCATTGTGCCGCTATGACTGCTTCCACATTAAAAATTATACTACAATCGGGGGCTCAGATGCATGTAGTACATATTTTTTTACCATTCAGTTTTTGCAAAGTGCATAGTATATAGGGCACTGTTATGAGCTGTGATTCAGAATCTGTAAATATTTCACCCCTAATTTTTTGATAAATAAGCCCACCAAAACTCACCTGTCGAACCTTTTCTTAGGACTACAATATTTTCATTTATCTTTGTTGTGTTAGCTTTAGTGCTTTTTAATTTGATTTAATTTTAATTTCTGGTTAACTGATACTTGACCTGCTTTTCAGTCCTGGAATGTGTAAAATCTCATTTTCTAATTGCTTTAGAGTATTGAGCTCTCTGAACAGGGGTGGAGAGGAGACTATATGTTGGATTAAATCATGTATACCATTTTTGTCTTTTCTGTTACCCGACTTCTTTTTAATAAGTTTTCTTTTGTTAGAAAAAGTTAGAAGATTAAAAAAGATAAATACAGCTGCGGAAGATAAGGCTCTATTTAAGCAAATATTAAATGTCATACAAAATATATGAAGTATTAGATTATTGTTGCTATTTATTTGTTTGTTTATTGGATTTGTATGCAGCCCCTCTCCGTGGACTTGGAACGGCTCACAATATATCAATAATAAAACAGTGTACAATAATACAATTGGATCCAATTAATATAAAGAGTTAATTTAAAACATTATAAAAAGCTAAATCATTCATTCAAGTACAAACCATAAGCATACTAGATATTCAGTGGCCAGAGGCTGGGATCTAATTGCCCCAAGTCTGGCGGCATAAATAAGTTTTCAAATTCTTATGAAAGACAAGTCAGTAAAATGAGGACCCAGATTATTGCTGGCGATATGCTTACTCTAAATTTTACTTAGACAAGTGGTTCCCAAACTTTGTGGCTTGGCAGCCCAGCTAGTGGGAAAAGGGGAACTGGGCTGTGTGAGTGGTGGGTTGGTGAGTGCATGCACACAGTCCTTATGCAAATGGTGGGCCAATGCACATGAGGCAGCTGTACTTGCACAAATGGAAGGCCAGTGTGCAGATGCACAAGTGCCCACCATCCCACCACTAAGGCAAGTTGAGCTGCATGTGTGCTCCGGTCCGCAAATTACCTGGCCCAATCCCAAGTAAGCCATTGGTTTTCAGAGTGCTATAAGTCTATTGCTATTTATTGAAGTTTCAGTAAAACAAGCTGCAGGGAAAAAAAATGTTATATCCTGTCTTTGATCCTTAGCAATATCACAGCCAAAGCCTAAATTGAACCTTGAAGTGAAGAGAACTAGAAATAAAAGAATAGCACTGACAATACCAGTTAGCACTTAGATATAGTATAAACCACCCCATAGTGTTTTACAGCCCTCTCTAAGTGGTTTACAGAGTCTCCATATTTTCTCCCAAAATCTGGGTTCTCCTTTTACTGAATTCAGAATCATGGAAGGCTGAGTTAACCTTGTCCAGATCGAACTCCAGCCTGTGGGCAGAATTCGCCTGCAATACTGTACTTAACCACTGTGGCTGCATTTTCTGAATAGAAAATTCAGAAGGGCTGGGTTTAAGGAAGCAAAAAAGAGCCAGTTGAGGATCTTAAGCCAATATTTTCCACATGGTGCTTTTGACTGAGAAAAAAACTTAATCTTAGAAAAGAAACCTTAAATGCTTTAGGGAGAACAAAACCTGAGAAAAATATTTTGGAACAGAACTGTATGACTCTAAAACCAGATGGAACATTATAAATACAGAGTCACTGAGAGTTGGGTAGTATATAAATTTAATAAATTATTACCTGTTATCGCATTATATTACAATAATATTGTGGATTCTTCTCTGTACATATTACTGTCTTTTTAATCAGTATATTGTAATCCCTTTAGGTTTTGAGCAAATTTAATGCCCATGTTACCTTTTATTTCCATGTTGCTATCATAAATGCAACATATATGATCCTGATATAAAGGAGGGAACCTTCATTACCTTTTAGCATTTATGACTAGTACTTAACCCCCACCCCCAAAGATTTCTACATATGTGTAAACTGTTTTCCACTGAAGCTTAGTCTTAAATAATGAAAACTTTAAAGAGAGGTTGCTATCCGTAGTTCAGATTTTCTGGAGGAACATCACTAGATACTTTTATCTATAATGTATAATTTATTTAGAAATATATACAGATGGAACATAAGGGGTGGGTTCATAGTACTACCACGTTTTCCCCAAAATAAGACCATGTCTTATATTTTTTTGAACCCTGAAATAAGTGCTTGGCCTTATTTTCAATGGGGTTTTATTATTTTGGGGTTCATGGAGCAAGATGGGGCTCCTGTTGCCATCTTATCTGATTTCCAGCTCTGTCTCCTAACCCTAACCAGAGGAAATAATGGGAACAGGCTGCACATGCGTTTAAATATTTTGGGGGAAGGCTTATTAGCTTAAGAGGTCAGTAAGAGGCTTATTAACCTAACAGGTAAGTAAGAGGCGTGCATAAGCACACTAGCATGCCTACCACCCCTGTCCAAATTTCCCCTTGTATTTGTACCTATTCTATGCATTCAAATAATGTTGCATATATTATCAAATATGTACTTGACAAATAAAATAAAATAATCAGCGGAGGCCTTATTTTCGGGGAAACATGGTAGCTCATCTACCAATTCCTGTTTCCGATTAGATTTTTAAATCCGTTCTTGATACCCCAGGATATCACAAAGAGTATAAGAGTTTCTGCTTCCTAAGTTGATAGATAAATTAGTGAAGATTGGACTTAATCCCTGGATAGTTCAATGGATTTGCAGCTGGCTGAAGCGTAGACATCAGAGAGTTATTGTTAATGGCGAGTATTCTGAGCAGAGTCAGGTTACAAGCGGTGTGCCACAAGGATCTGTTCTGGGTCCTATTCTTTTTAATATATTTGTGAGTGACATAGGGGAAGGTTTGGTAGGGAAGGTTTGCCTATTTGCCGATGACTCTAAAGTGTGCAATAGGGTTGATATTCCTGGAGGCGTCTGTAATATGGTAAATGATTTAGCTTTACTAGATAAATGGTCTAAGCAATGGAAACTGCAGTTTAATGTTTCCAAATGTAAAATAATGCACTTGGGGAAAAGGAATCCTCAATCTGAGTATTGTATTGGCAGTTCAGTGTTGGCAAATACTTCAAAAGAAAAGGATTTAGGGGTAGTGATTTCTGACAGTCTCAAAATGGGTGAACAGTGCAGTCAGGCGGTAGGGAAAGCAAGTAGGATGCTTGGCTGCATAGCTAGAGGTATAACAAGCAGGAAGAGGGAGATTATGATCCCACTATATAGAATGATGGTGAGACCACATTTGGAATACTGTGTTCAGTTCTGGAGACCTCACCTACAAAAAGATATTGACAAAATTGAACGGGTCCAAAGACGGGCTACAAGAATGGTGGAAGGTCTTAAGCATAAAACGTATCAGGAAAGACTTCATGAACTCAATCTGTATAGTCTGGAGGACAGAAGGAAAAGGGGGGACATGATCGAAACATTTAAATATATTAAAGGGTTAAATAAGGTCCAGGAGGGAAGTGTTTTTAATAGGAAAGTGAACACAAGAACAAGGGGACACAATCTGAAGTTAGTTGGGGGAAAGATCAAAAGCAACATGAGAAAATATTATTTTACTGAAAGAGTAGTAGATCCTTGGAACAAACTTCCAGCAGATGTGGTAGATAAATCCACAGTAACTGAATTTAAACATGCCTGGGATAAACATATATCCATCCTAAGATAAAATACAGAAAATAGTATAAGGGCAGACTAGATGGACCATGAGGTCTTTTTCTGCCGTCAGACTTCTATGTTTCTATGTTTCTATGTTTCTAAGTTTACTATTTGAAAAGCTTAATTGTTTTAGGAAGTGGTTGGATTTGCTTTTAGTCCAAATCTAGAAATGTACCTCTGACTAGTTCCCCAAAAGCCAAAACCTTTGGGGTAAATCAAGAACGCAAATGGTTCCCTGGGTTGTCTCCTTCTCAAATCTGCTGCAGCTTCCTTAAAGAAGATGGCAAAAGGAGAGTTTTTCACACATGCTCTGCTTTAGTGATATTTGAATATCATTTGGGGGGACAGTATTGTTTCCAGTTCATCAGAGCCAATGATTGCTCTCAGATTCTGAATTTTCTGAAAACAGCATGAGATAGCACTTACGGCAAGAAAGTGCTTAACCAAACTGAAGATCAAAGTATGAAAACGAGAGGAGGCACCCGTGATTTATAAGACATTATCAATGGTTTATCATGCATTACATTGCAATGGTGCATTAACCCTGTTATATTTTGAATCTCAAAATGTTCTAACAATTAGTCAGAGATTTCTCATTTATGTATTCCAGATATGACTAGACTACTGTACATCTGGAGACTGAATTTTTCAATTAATCCTGAATTTAAGCAAACTCCCTCACCCCAGTTTTAAATAAAGTAATCATGAATACATAGTAAAAACACATTTCTGAGCAATAAGAATTTAAGTTATATTTAAAGGAATCTAATATCTTAATATCTTAAGATATTATCTTAATATCTTAATAATTAATAATTAATATCTTATTAATAGAGGGATACACTCCAAGACCAGGGATGTACTAATACCACTCTATAATGCCCTAGTCAGACCACACCTAGATTACTGCATTCAATTTTGGTCATCTCACTATAAAAAGGATATTGAAACCCTAGAGAAAGTTCAGAAGAAAGCAACAGGAATGATAAGGGCACTAGAAACCAAGACATACAGAGAGAGATAGCAAGAACTGGGCACGGATAGTCTAGTGAAAAGGAGAGCCAGGGGGGACATGATAGCAGTATATAGGTACTTGAGGGGTTGCCATGTAGAGGAGGTAGTCATGCTGTTTTCCAGGGCACCAGAGGGCCAGACCAGAAGCAACAGATGGAAGCTGACTAAGGAGAGATTCAATCTGGAAGTAAGGAAGAACTTTCTGACGGCGTGAACAATTAACCAGTGGAACGGCTTGCCAGCGACCTCCGCTGGCAAGCCCAATACTCAACACATTCAAAAAAAGATTGGGCTGCCATCTGGCTGGGGTTGTGCAGGGTCTCCTGCTAGAGCAGGTGGTTGGACTAGATGACCTGCAAGGCCCCTTTCAACTCTAATAATAAAATAAAATAAAATCTTCAAATTACAATTGAGCTTAATTGTGGTGTAGGTTCTTTATTTTTTATTTTAAACCAGATCACATTTCAAGGGCTTTTAGAATAAAATTTAAATGTATGTTTTAGTTTTACTTATATATTATTGTTTTACCATGAACTAAAATAAAGATTTTAATAAGAGATAGCAATTAGCATCACATGCCACATATCTAGAAATATGTATGATTTAATATAAATCCATAAATACCTCTGGAGGAAAATAAAATAAAACATTTTTCAATAACCAAAACAGAAAAGGTTAAATAATCTTCTGTTGACAGTGCTACATGAAGTCGTACTTTCATTTTGTTTTTATATTCAGCATATGAAATGCTGGATTATATGAACATGAAACAAATAAAACAATTAAAAACTATTTTTTTAAATAAAAAAACTGTTATAAGACATCAGCTATAACAACAACAAAAATTCCACATGGTTCATAATGTATCATACAACCAAGTTAAGTAAATGTTACAAAGGTAGTTTCAAGTAGTTATTTAATTGCAGAAGAGACGGAGTAATGACACGGACACAAGAGCTGGATTTAAAACTGGGTCATTTTATTAAAACCAATTAGCATAATTTATTCAACTAAATTAGCATAAATTAACATATTTAACTATGACCCAAACAATGGACCTGCAGGGTCAAACAATTGCTTCCGGGGCGGAAATGACGTAGCAATTAACATTCCTGGGCAACTATGGGCGTAGCTCGATGCTAGTCCAGGTGAGGGACCACTCACTCACCTGAGACCCTGCCATGCACTTGCATGAGGGGGGTCCCGCCGGCTAACCCCTACCCGGGGGCTTCAAGGTGCGGGACCCAAAGACAGGTTCCCCACAACTGCTCAGGTAGCACCCCACCATGAGCTTGGAGAGAACCTGTCAATAATCCCCAAAGATGCCCAAGGGAAAACGCGCAGTTGCTAAACCACCACCCAGTTTTCCGCCCCTAACCTGCCTACCCAAATGACCAAAGGTAAGCCAATTAGCCTAAAAAGGTGCAAGCACCCCCTAACCGCTTATCCCTTTCCCCAGTGTGGAATGGGCGAAAAAACGGCCCAGCTAAAAGGCCAAACCGCAAAAAATTCCCATTCGGCCCCCTAGGGCGACCCATAATAGCACACTGCAAAAATAGGGAGGGTGGGCGGGTGTCTGCTCTCCTGACGTGGCCCGGGCGAACAGGCCGAACCTGGGCCTGCACGTCCTTTTATAGGGCTGGCAAGCCCCGCCCGGCCACGTCAGCAATCAGGCCACCCTGGCCTGACTCTCGGCCGAAGTCTCGCAATCTCGCGAGACTTCAACCGAGATCCAAGATGGCGGCGGCCATGTGTCCGTGTCGTCCCGACCCTCCTGCAAAAGGCACCAGCTGGTAAGTCTGCCAGTGCTATTCTTTCATTGAAATAAGGGGAATTAAATATTTTTAGCTTTGGTTTTTGGATGTGCAGTATATCTGGCTATCAATAGGCTACTTAGGGTTCCTGCAAAAAGGAAATATAAGCATGGCTCCCTTCCTATATGTACTAAGACAAATTAGGACATGCATAGTATATTGCCCTTTCGGACTGAAAGACATCGTCTATTGCTTGCAATAAACTCCCAGAGAACATAAAATGGATAATCTTCTGTCTGGAAAAAAAATGATGCCTTTTAAAAATATTAAAAAGGCTTAAAGAAACTGTAACCAAGGCATTTCTCTCTGCTTTATTGGGTGCTCATATGTAAAGGAGTGAAGAACAGATGCTTCCCATTTCACTTATCTGTTTATCAGATGGTCATTTTAAGACTGCTCTGTTTAAGTTGTAAATTCGAGATTTATAGATACCAGTTGAAGGCTAAATATATTAATTAAGGTTGATTTGTCTGACATTATCTTGTGTTTGATGCTAGATTTCATGAGCCAGTTAATTTGGGCAAAGTCCAACCAATTAATTCTTTTCCCCCTGATTTTTGCTGATTGATTTAGGTATTCACTTAAGGTGCATATATTTTTACAGTGCATTAAGGTTTTAACTGTGTGGTTGCTCTGATTATGTCTTCCACATTTCTCTTTATTTTTAGACTTTGCGTTGCACCAGTATTGTATCACAGCAGCTGAATTATCTGCAGCTTTGAATAAATCTTTTGTTAACCACAATAAACATCTAGAGCAGTGATGGCGAACCTTTTTTCCCTTGGGTGCCAAAAGCATGCACAGGCATGTGATAGAGCCCACACCCATAATTCAATGCCTGCTTATGCACCTCCCCTGCACATGGATGCATGACCTTCCAGTTCTAACTTGCCCCTGCACATGCACACACAATCCCCTGTATTCCCCCGCTCCTGCACACGCGATCTCCCTGAACCTTACTTTGGGTCTAGCAGGCCTCCCTGAAGCCTCCACAGGCAAGAGACGGCCTGTTTCCCGTCTTCTATTTTTCACTCTCCCCAGGCTCTCGAGGCTCTCTCAGAGGCTCCATGCGAGCCCTTTACTTACCTGACATCCAAAATGGGCCATGTGGAGACTCCTGTGAGAGAAAGGATGGCATGGGCGGAGGCAGCCAAAAAGCAGTTGGCCGGAACACACATGTGTGATGGAGCTGAGCTAGGGCAATGGCCCACAGATATGCCTCCACGTGCCACATGTTCGCCATCATGGATCTAGAGTGAAGAATTTTGTCTCATTGCAGAACATTGTCTCATTGTACATTTTATTTGAAAGGACAGATTTTACACCATAGATTTAACACATTAAACTTAAGAAAGTGTCAGCTCTGTTTCAGTTTAAGCATTTATGAAAGAAAGACCCTCAAATCCATTTGTAGCAAAAAGTATAGTTTTACTAAAGCCAAGTGGTTACAGCGTAAGAAAAGCAAGATTGAATATTCCTGTGGAAACCAGTGTTTTTCCCTTTCCTGGGTCATCTTGTTAATGCTCAATGATATTCAAATTAGCAGTTTGGTAACAGTCCTACAATTTGGTGCCTGTTTGGTGGTTGTTTGCCTTCTTCTCATGCCTATGTCTTTGGATCTTTAAACTGCCTCATGAATCTCAGTGACCAGACGACATTGCTTAGCTGACAGGACCTGGAGAAGAGTTGGCCTTCTCTAGGTCCTGTCAGCTAAGCAATGCCACCGGGCGGGGCCTAGGAGTAGAACCTTCTCTGTGGCAGCTCTGGCCCTTTGGTATAAATTCCCTCCAGAGATTCATATT
Source organism: Erythrolamprus reginae (assembly GCF_031021105.1). NCBI lineage: Eukaryota > Metazoa > Chordata > Lepidosauria > Squamata > Dipsadidae > Erythrolamprus > Erythrolamprus reginae. Next base: position 276,405,908 of record NC_091950.1, on the reverse strand, counting down.
GCCCCCACCCTCCTGGTCTTTCATAAGATTTTTAAGACTCACCTCTGCCAGCAGGCTTGGGGCTGTTGGGCTTTGGCATCCTGCTCTGGTCACATGTATGGTTGTAATGGAATGAATGTGGATGATTACTTTTTTAAAAAAGTGTTTTTTTTTAGATTAGTTTTTGATCAGTTTTAACATTTGGCTTTCTTACATATGCCTTTTTGTATTTATTCCCATCTTGTAAGTCTACGGAGAAGGGTGGCCTAGAAATCCTAATAATAAATAACAATACATTTCTGGTATTTCTGGTTCCTGTATCTCCCCTCCTTATATTCCCCCAGCCCCCTTTCCCCCTTTTATGGCAGGATATCATCAAAGTGAAATAAGGGTGAAGCAGTGTCATGGCAGATCTTCAGCTTGAGCAAAAGCAGCCCTGAAAATGGAACTGCTCACAATAATGGATACATTAATGCCTATGGATTTTCTCAGTCATTCAAGTCATGGTTGTCCCAAAGATGCTCCCGTCCCCCCAAGAGGCAACTGGATTTTCTTGTTTTTCTCTGAAGACATTTTGCTTATCATCCAAGAATTTTCTTCAGCTTCTTGGATGAGAAGCAAAACATCTTAAAAGAAAAACAAGAAAGTCAGTTGCCTCTTGGGGGGGAAAAAAAGCACCTTTGGGACGTCCTTATTGTGGTTAGCAAAGAAGTAAAGTCCTTGTGATAAGAATCAGCAAGACGTGGTCTGTAGAATCTTCTTTGGTACCATCAGATTGGATTTATTTATTTATTTTGGCCTAGGAAAGGGCATACTTCGGGGACAAAAGCTGTATTAAAAATGCAAAAGTACATGGAGCTTCTAAATGGCCTTGCCACCTCTTCATAACTTCTTTAAATTTTTCATGTACATAACTGGATACAAACCAATCAACAAGCTAAAGCTAAAAGCAAATTCACCGAGCTCAAATTTGTGAGAGCAACCTTATCCACCTGACTGTGTCTCTGGGAGGTTGACGCAGAACAGAATGCAGAAAAAAAGCTGCTCCACCCCAGAAATGTCTTTTGAAACATTTTATTATGCTCTATTTCCCTCCTCCATTCTCTCCACACACCCTCACCTCCCTTAGATAAGGACACTGAGCTTTGCAATCATTTACAAAACGTCAGATACTCATTTTTGTAATTTCCTACTTACCGGTAGCCAAATAAAGAAAACATTTATGTGTGACAATTGGTTTGGTTCTTAAACAGAGTTTACCCAAGGAGCATTAGAAGGTATAGTTTGCTGTTCTGAAAATCAGGACAGGGAAGCATGAGTAAGACCTACAAGTCTTTATAGTGTAGGTTGACAAAGGTGTTGTTGTTAGCACTGATAACATTCCAAGTTTGGTAATGAAATGTCTGCTAGAAACCACCAACCTCAGAGAGCACTAAGAACCCCATAATGTTGTTGAAATATCCAAAGAATAGACACAGTGGAGATATCCATGAACTAGTCCAAGATATCATGGGGCTAATCTAATAGAATTAATTCTCATAAACTCTTGAACTGGATTTTAATAAGGAAGTCTATGTTTATGCCTTTATAATGGAATTACAAGTGTTGAGTGGTTAATTGAATGTTAATATGGATTCACTAAATGTTGTGTGAGCAGAAAAAGTATGAAAAAGCCTTATGAGTCAACCCTGGCATCAAAATTGGGCATAATACTGTATTCTTTTATTTACAAGAATGCTTTTATGTCCATATAGGCCCCATAGCTATTCTTAGAAGATGAAAATGTCTAAATCAGTTTTTTGGAAGCTTGGCAGCTTGAAGATGTGTGGATTTCAACTCCCAGAATTCTCCAGCTTGGCATGGGAATTCTGAAAGCTGAAGTTTACACATGTTCAAGCTGCCAAGGTTGAGAAACACTGTTCTAAATGTTCAGAAGGCTGTTTTTCTTTTTAAAGAAAAGGGTCAGGAAAACTGAAGAACTAGGAACATCCTGAGGGCATAATTAGAATATTAAAGTGTTTTGCAACATGTCACATCAAGAAGAGCAGCCATTTTGTGAATGGGCAACACTCTATGGCAGCCATTTTGTAACCTATGATGTACTCTCAAAAGTCCAAACATCCTTACCAACATCCCACCCATCATTCAGTTGAGCATATACCCTGCAAGATTCAACTCCTGAAATATTCAAGTTTTTTTAAAGAGAATTTAAGATGTCAGAGCCAGCAAAGATCTTTGCCTTTGAGAACCACTACTTTGAACAGATTACACTAGATATACCAAGTATATGGCAGCCTCTTTGTGTAATGTTTATATTTATTTATTCTTTTAAAAATACAAATATTTCATAGATATTACCCAACTTAAAACACTGAATACATAATTCAGACCTGCAGCTTTTGAGATTTATTTTTCAAACAAACTATAAAAGAATGCCAACATACTTGCAAATAATTACAGGATTGCTTTCTATCTCTGGTTTAACAGATTCAGCAATGTCTGATTTCTCACTCCTGCGTAAAGTATTTCCCTTCCCCAGACTCAAGTGTAGTGGAACCAGAATTAAAATATCAGTCCTGATCTTCACTACCTAACAGTACATTTAAATCTGAATGGATGTCCTTTTTTTTTGCAAATTGTAACCACAGAATCTATTCAGGGCTTAATGAGTTTCATAGTCTCAATTGTAATTGAATCTTCATGCTTTTCTGAATTGGCCAGCATATTCACAAGAGCTGGAGTTATCTGAAGGAGCTATATTACAAGATGAACAGTTGGATATTTAACAAGAGTCAGAGGTCATAGAGATTGAGTACAGTTGTCCTATATTGGCACTATTTATTTGGCAAAGCAGTGTGCTTACATCTTGAATAGGTAATTGCAAGTAATTTTTAAATTTGATCCATGTGACTATCTCATGCCCAATGGATGCATACCCATCACTCTATCCTAACTTGTTAGAAAAGGAAGTGAGATAAAAAAAATCTAGTTTATATTAATACCATTTCTGATGCGTGTCCATATCTATCTATCATTTCAAGGTATCCTTACTTCTATCGTATAGCAACAGCGCTTAGATTTACATATTATTTCATAGTGTTTTACGGTACTCTTTGAGCTGTTAGAGTCAGCATATTGCTCCCCAACAATCTGAGTCCCCATTTTACTGACCTTGGAAGGATGGAAGGCTGAGTCAACCTTGAGCTGATCAGGATCAAACTCCTGGCAGTGGAATGCAGAGTTTACCTGCAATACTGCATACTAACCACTGTGCCACCATGGTTGTCATATTCATATTCCACTTCATATGTTAATTTTCTTTATCAAACTTTTCATCTCTTTCTTTCTAAACATCTCCTTAGCTTCTTCCAATTATAACTGCTTCCACTTAACCTATTCACTCATCCGTTGTTTATTCGTCTTGCAGTTAGATTCTTATTCATCCTCTCTCTCTAAGAACAAGCCACTTCAATGTTGTGATCACTCACTTTTGTAATCAGTTCACCTGTTCTCTTCTTCAGTATCTATTCATTCTGAAGCTATATGTTTTTGTGCACAATTCACTATTCACAATTCTGTTGTTTAAAATGTTACAGACAGTCCCATACACATCTCTTAAATAATCTGAAATGTCTGCTTGACAACCGGCTGGCTGGAAAGCCGCGGCTATTGGCGCCTTCTCCAAGGTGCTGATTGGCCGCGTATACACAGTAACAGTGTAAGCGGGAGATTATACTTGATGTGTATTGGCTAGTTCCTCAGCCTGCTCTATGTATAAAGTGCTGTTTGTTCCTGTAACCTTTTAAGCGTGTGTCTGCCTGTTCTGGCAAGTGTTCCTTAATAAATGGCCTGTTATATACGTGAAGTTCCAGTTATTACATTTGGCGATGAGGATTCCTACTATTGTGGGTAATTATACTTACCGCAATGTCTACCCACGTATCTTTTCCCCCCTTTGATCCACAAGGGGAGACCTGGGACTCGTATGTGGCCAGGTTTGATTGTTTCTTAATCGCAAACGGGTTTTTGGAGATCTCAGGAGATCGGAAAAGGGCATATTTCCTCGGATTTTGTGGAACAGAAATGTTCGAGACCGCTTGGGCTTTGTTCGCCCCGGTCTCTATTAACAATGTTCCCTGGGAGGAATTCCTTAAGACACTTCAAGATCATTATGCCCCAGCTCCCTCCCGGTGTGTTCGCCGGTACAAATTTTACCAGAGAAATCAAGCAGAGGGGGAATCGATAAATGACTATGTAGCTGCCCTTCGCAGAGCAGCTCTTTACTGCGAATTTTCTGATTTAACCCTCCTGTTCTGTTTAAGAAAAGTAACAAATCTTTTGTTCCCGGGTCACCCTGACCCGGACCGAAAACTCTTCATTTGCAGTGCTTATGTTTGGTCAATTTGAATACTTTTTTCACTTGGAAAGTAGTATGAACATTTCTGCACACAATGATATGAAAATTGAACTGAAGAAATTAATCCTTATTGGTTTATTTTGCACATAAATATGCCCCCCCCATTTTTGTGAATTTTCTGTAGGTTTATTGATAATTATGCCTGCAAAATACATTCTATTTTACTAAAGTTGGTATGGGATTGGTAGCTTGAACATTTCTGAACATAATGATATGAAAATTGAACTGGAAAAATTGATGCATATTGGTTTATTTTGTTGATGAAATGCACGCCCCCCCGTTTTTTTTACTTAGTCTTCACTTTATGGATAGTTTTGCTAGCAAAATACATTCTATTTTACTAAAGTTGGTGTGGGATTGGTAGCTTGAACATTTCTGAACATAATGATATGAAAATTGAACTGGAAAAATTGATGCATATTGGTTTATTTTGCACATAAATGTATGCCTCCCCCGTGTTCAATTATTTCAATTTATATAAAAATTATGCTGTTAATTTCAAACTTACATACTTTTTTTTAGTAAAATGGATTTGTTTCATAAAATTAGTTCTCTGGCTACAATGTGGTTGATTTTCAAAAGGATATTCCAAATATTTCTAGAAAATATGTATAAACAGTGACAATAATGGCACATAGCAAGGCCGGGGGGTGGGAGGTGGCCCTTTTGTGGCAAAAATAAACCAATAAGAACCATTTTTTTCCAGTTCATTTATATTTTTCTTATATTCAGAAATGTTCAATTTAGTATATCAAACCTTTTGGGGGAAAATTCCTTAGGGATTTGTAGCCTTAAAAAATAGAAATTGACACGAAATTAAAAAAGGATGGGGTGAGGGGCTTTTTGATCAAAATAAAAATATAAGTCTCAATTTTTCCAGTTCAATTTTCATATCATTATGTTCATAAATGTTCAAACTAGTTTTCCAGTTGAAAAAGTTTTCAAAAAGATCAAATTCAAGTACCTAAAAAAATTATTTTTGGTCCGGTTATATACGAACAGAAACAGACTCGAAGTTATGATTTTTTTTTGCCCAGAAAACAATTAGCCACCACCCCAAAAATATTTTTTGATGATCAGCATTGTTAAATTGAGTAAATGAATGCCTAAGATTTTAAATAATATTTCGGATTTGGAGCATAAAAAAATAAAAAGTGAAAATGGTTGCAAGCAGCCGAGGGGGGGGGGGCTTATTTCTGCTATTAAAAAACCAATAAGAATCATTTTTTTCAGTTCCTTTATATTTTTCTTATATTCATAAATGTTCAAGCTACCAATCCCACACCAACTTTAGTAAAATAGAATGCATTTTGCAAGCAAAACTATCCATAAATTGAAAAAAAATTCACAAAAACGGGGGGGCGTGCATTATATCCACAAAATAAACCAATAAGATTTACTTTTTTCATTTCAATTTTCATATCATTGTGTGCAGAAATGTTCAGACTACTTTCCAAGTGAAAAAAGCTTTCAAAAAGACCAAACATAAGCACTGCAAATGAAGAGTTTTCGGTCCAGGTCAGGGTGACCCAGGAACAGAAGATTTGTAACTTTTTTTGCCCAGCAAAAACTAAGCCCCCCACCTCCCCAAAAAAATTCTCATAGAGAGAACCCCTGAAATGATGAAAAGTCATGAAATTTCAAGTTTCAGATATGCAGGGAAAATTTTTTACAGGGACTCAAACTTGGCTTCGGGTCGCATACGACCCGAACAGAACAGCAGGGTCGATTACCTCCTCGATAGATTAGTTTTTGGTATCCGTGATGGTCGCCTCAAGCAGCATTTATTGGCCATCCAGGATTTGTCTTTTCATGCAGCCTTATCCGAAGCGAGAGCGTTTGAGCTGTCCACTCAATCTGTAGCTGCCATGGACACCTCTGTTAATGTCACTTTACCTAGTGGCCCTCCAGTTGATAAGCCAGGGGTTTCTACGGAGATGGAGGGGCCATCGATGTCTGGCGAGGAAGATGTTTGCCGTTTAGCTGTGAGTCGTGGATGAGAGCAGCCTGCCACCCGCCCCCGTCCCCCACTGTCTCCTTGTCGAGGTTGCGGGGGGAGCCATCTTAGAGCCAATTGCTCTTTTCGAGGCGCTTCTTTCTGGCGCTGTGGGGCGAAGGGACATATTGCTAAAGTTTGCCGGTCCAGCAGATCCCCTCCACCGGCTATGAGGGAGCAAAAGGACTTTCCTAACTCCGGCTCCGGGTGGCAGAGAAGATCTTCTTATTCTCGCAGGGAGGACTGCAATGCCATTTACAGCGTTCCATGTTCCACTCCAACGTACGTGCGGAAGACGTCCACCTCGGCGGATAAGATTTCAGTTAGTGTGCGCCTGGGTCACACTGTCTGCCCGATGCAGGTGGACACCGGTTCAGCTCAATCCCTTGTCTCCTGGTCCACGGCGAAGCGTTGTTTTCCCGCGGTGAAAAAAGCTCACCTTCATCCGTGTCAGCTGAATTTAAAAGACTATCAAGGAACTCGTATTCCTGTCGTGGGGGAGGGCAAATTTGCTGTCCGGTTCAAATCATTTATAGGGAAACTGCCCTTAATTGTTGTGGATGGACCTTTCTCCAATTTGCTTGGCTTAGACTGGTTTAAATTCCTGGGATTTTCGGTTGCGGGGGTGAATGCAGTGCGGGAGGACACGGGATTTGACCGCTGGGCCAAAGAATTCCCTTCCGTATTCGATGCCAAGCTGGGCTGTTATATGGGCTCGCCTATTTCCTTTAGTCTAGACCCCCATGTGCCAGCGGTTCGACTAAAACCCCGCCGTGTACCCATTCCCCTGAGACCCAAGGTGGATGAAGAGCTCGATAGGTTGATTGGCCAAGGGGTTTTGGAACTGATTGACCAGGCGAGGTGGGAAACCCCAGTGGTGATTGCTGTTAAGGGGGATGGGGGCATACGTCTGTGTGGCGATTATAAATGCTTTATCAACAAGGCATTGGCCCATCATTCGTACCCACTGCCCGTGGTGCAGCAGCTGCTCCACTCATTAGGAAATGGCAAGGTGTTCGCAAGGCTGGATCTCACTCAGGCGTACCAGCAGCTTCCAGTGGACCCCCAAACAGCTGAGGCACAACCGACTTCAATTCGAGGTATCTATTGCCCCTGGAATTTTCCAGGGGCTCATGGAAAGGCTGCTTTACGGAATTGGGGGAACTGTGCCATATTTCGATGATGTGTTGGTTTCAGGGGAAACATTAGAAGAGTTGGAGCATAGAACCAGGCAGGTGTTGTCTAAGTTTAGGGATGCCGGGCTTAAACTGAAAGCTAAGAAATGTGTGTATGGAGTTCCGAGGGTGGAATTTTTAGGCTTTACCATTGATGCTGAGGGAATTCACCCCACAATGGAGAAAACGAGGGCAATTAAAGAGGCGCCGAGGCCACAGTCAAAACCGGAGCTGCAGGCATTTTTGGGGTTATTGAATTTTTACGCGGTATTTTTGCCTCACAAAGCGTCCTTGCAGAGCCACTGCATAGATTATTAGACAAGGAGGCTGTGTGGCATTGGGGTAGGCGTGAGGAGTCAGCGTTCAGGGCAGTTAAGGAAATACTTACCTCTAATAGTGTGCTTGCACAGTATTCGCCAACGTTGCCTTTAATTCTTACATGCGATGCTTCCCAGTTCGGCGTGGGGGCAGTGTTAAGCCACAAGTTACCAGACGGGAAAGAGGCTCCGTTGGCATTTTTTTCCTGCACTTTAGCTAAGGCAGAAAGGAACTATGGTCACATCGATAAGGAGGCTTTAGCTTTGATAGCGGGGGTGCGGAGGTTTCATAATTATCTGTATGGCCGGCACTTTGAGCTGGTCACGGACCACCAGCCTCTGTTAGGTAATCGGCAGAGCCCGATTGTGTTATCTCCGCGTATGTCGCGCTGGATAATTTTTTTGGCCAATTACTGCTATACTTTGACATATAGACCGGGCCGCCACATAGCACACGCAGATGCCTTGAGTAGGTGTCCCCTCGCGGATCTCCTATCTGACCCGGCTCCAGCCAGCACGGTCTTGGCCATTGGGGACGAGCCTGTCTTATTGGCAGCTCCGGAGGTAGCCAGGGAGACGGAAAGGGATTTAGTTTTAGCTAGAATTAAGCAATGGGTTCTCCGCGGCTGGCCTGCCTCCTCTCCGGGAGAAGCTTTTGCCTTGTATTTTCGTTGCAGGCTCGAGTTGTCATTAGAAAAAGGTTGTTTGCTCCGAGGTAGCAGAGTGGTAATTCCCCCCAAACAACGTTTCCGAGTTTTGTCTCTGTTACACAAGGGACACCCAGGCATAGTTCGTATGAAGGGGCTTGCTCGTGACTACGTTTGGTGGCCGGGCATGGATAAAGAGATTGAGCAGCGAGTGGCGGCTTGCCAGGTGTGCCAGGAAAGTCGGTCTTTCCCCCCTCGAGCAGAACCTTTATGTTGGGAACCACCTGCGGGGCCATGGGTGCGGCTGCACCTAGATCTGGCGGGCCCTTTCATGGGGGAAAATTTTTTAATTGTGGTGGATGCCCACTCTAAGTGGTTAGAGGTGATCCGCATGAGGTCTACCCAGTCTCCAGCTATTATTGAGGTTTTGGAATCATTATTCGCCTCTCATGGGTTCCCTGATCTACTTGTCTCTGACAACGGCCCACAGTTTACTTCGGTGGCATTTGAATCGTTTTTAGCGGCTGTGGGCATCAGGCATGCCTTGGCATCGCCTTGGCATCCGGCCAGTAATGGGCAGGCGGAACGCATGGTTCGCTCTGCCAAGGATGCCCTCAAAAGCATGCCCCATGGATCATGGCACCAGCGAATCACAGAGATGTTAATGGCTCAGCACTCCACACCTTGTGTGACAACTGGTAAGACCCCGGCGGAGTTATTGATGGGAAGGAAACTGAGGATTGCCCTAGACAGGTTACATCCATTGTATGCACAAGCCGCACAGTGGCCAGAACCACCGGGTAGGAGAATAGAGGTAGGCGACCTGGTGCATGTCCGTGCATACTCAGGTGGGCGGAATTGGGAGTGAGCAACCGTGAGTAGAGTATTAGGGCCTCGTTCTTTTGAAACGATTTTACGAGACGGCAGGGTTTGGAAAAGACATTTGGATCAAATCCGTTTAGACAGGACAAAGGATCAGGAAGTTACTGAGTTCGGGGGGGGAGTACTGGAAAGGGAGGTGTTCCCGCCACCAGGCCGTGCCATTGTCACTGAAAGTCCTGCCCGAAATGACAGCCCCAGTGTTGCATTACCCAGCATTGGTCTGAGGGAGAGTAATCCACACTCGGAGGCCGGACCGGAGGTGCTTGGGGAGCCCAGACGCTCCAGCAGGATTTCAAAAAACCCCGCCTACTTAAAGGACTACGTTTGCTCCAACCAAGGGGAAAGGAGTGAAATGTCTGCTTGACAACCGGCCGGCTGGAAAGCCGCGGCTATTGGCGCCTTCTCCAAGGTGCTGATTGGCCGCGTATACACAGTAACAGTGTAAGCGGGAGATTATACTTGATGTGTATTGGCTAGTTCCTCAGCCTGCTCTATGTATAAAGTGCTGTGTGTTCCTGTAACCTTTTAAGCGTGTGTCTGCCTGTTCTGGCAAGTGTTCCTTAATAAATGGCCTGTTATATACGTGAAGTTCCAGTTATTACATAATCATTTTGGAGTCATTCCATTTTCATTCTAATTTCTTTCACTTTTCCCTTCCCTTGCATGTACATTTTATTTTTAAGTATCCCAATACTGTCAATTAATTATCTACCCAAAATCAGAACATCTCATATTATTTTCTGTATCTCTTTCTTTCACTAAAATAAAACAAAACAATCCCTATGACCTCAGACTCTTGTTAAATATCCATGCATCCATTCATATCACTCATAGAATATATTATTTTTCACTCACTCACTCTGTTACATATTTTTTCCTCAAAACTCATTTGTTTCCTTTATTATCACTTAACTGACAACTGTCATCATCCTGTGGATTTTTAGTTCTAAATACATCCACAAAAACCATAGGCAGTTCCTATGGCAGCTCATTCTTTCTAAAATACATATTAGCATATGTTGTGGTTCCGTCTGTGGCCCCTCAGGGAACGGCTGATCTTCTGTCGGTTTCCAGCTCAGAGGGAGAGGCTGAGGAACAGGAGGTGCAGGCAGACAAGGAGGAGGAATCCCAGGCTGAAGAAGAGGGAGGACAGCCAGAGTCCCCCCAGAGGGAGCTCTCCCCAGCAAGCAGCCTGGATTCCTTAGAGGAAAATGCACAAGCCATAATTGATCTGCGACAGAGAAGAGCTACTCAGAGAAGGGATCAATTGGCTAAGTACTTTCAGCATTAAAGAGGCAACAGCTGGGTTTGGGTGTGGTGCTCTTTGGAAAGGCTAAAAGGCAGACCCACCCTTCCTGGCTTGTGGAGTTTTATCTTTGAGAGTCTTGGGACCTGGCTGTGAACTTTGGCGTCTTGGAATCCTGGTTTGTGCCTTTGACTACTGAAACCTTGGGGTGGGTGTGCCAGTCTGGACATCAGGACTCTGCTGTACAGTATTATAGCCTGTCTGTTGGGAAGAACAGGTTTTCCTCTGTGTTTATTTTTTCCAGCTATAAAATACTTTTGGCTTTTACCAGAGTGTCTGGCTGTTTTTTCCAGTTGGTGTTGAGGTCTGGGGGAACCCAGACAGAACAGCATATAGCAGTTCCAATTGCATTTTGACTTATATACCACTTCACAGTGCTTTACAACCCTCTGTAAGAGTCAACATATTGCCCCCAACAATCTGAGTCCTCATTTTACCAAACTCAGAAGGATGGAGGCTGAATCAACCTTGAGACTGATGAGATTTGAAGTGCCAAGCTGCCGGCAATCAGCAGAAGTAACCTGCAGTATTGCATTCTAACCACTGCACCACCATTATTATGCATTCATAATTAAACTTTCATTCAAAAATAAACTTCCATTTTTTTGCTTGTGCTCATTCACTTCAGAAGATCAATCTACTATATTCAAATCAATTCCTTCATTGTTCATTTATCTGCATGGCATACCTGCTTTTATTTTGAAAATATTATCTCTTAAATCATGATATTTACCATTTGCTTGTACTTTTCAAGTCACAATCATCCATATGTTATGATAATTCCTGTATGTGCCCATAAATACTGACTACTGCTATATATTTTCCTCACAAGAAGGAAGGATAGGGTGAGACTGGAGTCCAGAGATTTTACTGTACTGTGTCTTTTAAATGATGGTCGAGGCACCATTTAGTTATTATTATGATTATATTTACAAGATTATGAGATCCCAATTTTTAAGCAAGCATTGGCCTTTATATGCATCAAATTATTCCCAAAAATCTCAGGTTTCATAATGAATCCATGTGGAATATTAGCGAATCCAAGCAGTGTGGTCTGTTGTAATTGACAGATGGAAAATTTATCAATGTATAAATGTAAGTATTTATTATTATATTGGTGCAGTCCAAGATTTTTCAGCATAGTACCCAGCATGCCGAAAAGCTTTGGGACTACCATGGCTGATTTATTCATAATCTTTCAACTTTGCTTTTCAGCTCTTGATACATTGTAGCAAATAGGAAAGTGAGATTTTATCAGCACTCTGCTGTTTGGCAAGGTCACTGATAGTCAGAACATAGCAATGATAAATACCGTATTTTTCAGAGTATAAGACACACCTTTTTCCTCCCTAAAAGAGGCTGAAAATTTGGGTGCGTCTTATACTTCGAATGTAGCTTTTTCAAAGCTTTTTTTCCAGCCCTGACTCATGCTAATAATCTTCCCAGCTTCCAACTCTCTCCAAAGAAGGTTTTTCTCTTCCCTAAGTCTTTGCAGGCTTGTTTTCATTCCTACTCCCTCTGAAAAAGGCCTTTTCAGCCCTAACACGTGCTTATAATTTTCTTGGCTTGCTGCATTTAAAAAAATTATTCCTACTCCTTCCAAAGCAGTTTTATACCTGACAAGCTATATAAAAGGAAGCAGTATGCTCCCTCCCATATTTAGCTATACCAGAGTGATTCGACAGAAAAAACAACAACAAAAAACATATCAGTCTTCCCTGGTACAAGCTGAGAGGAACAGAGCCAGTGGTCTAGAGGTTAAGCTATTGCCTTATAGGTAGGCTCCCCAGGTTCAAATCATAGTAAGGGTATGGCTAGCTGATGAGAGCAAAAATAGCTTGAAATAGATCATTACTAGTCTCCCTTTCTTTTCATTATCAGCAAAAACATGTTACACTTATAGAATATAGTTTGCCGGTTATATATATATAAAAATAACTGCTTTGACTATGGTCCCTGGAGGGGCCAAGAGGCAAAAAGGAAGCAATACGTTCCCTCCTATATTTGGGGATACCAGGGTGATTCAACAGAAAAACAAAAATAAAAAAATCTTTCACCTCACCTCCCAATTCTTTTATTTTGCTATCTCTGAGTATTGCAATGTCCACTCTCCAGACTTTTTGGGGGGTCTTTCTTATCAACTATTGTTAAGTTTGGGATGTTATGTAGCAGGTGCTTGTTTGAATTCTAAAATCTCAAAGCACTTTAGCTATTTTATTTACTATTACTTGTTTTGACTGGTCCACATCTGTCTCAGCTGGTCACGGATTTCGAGGACCAGGAGACAGATGCATATTGGTATCCTAGGCCAGTGTTATTGTCACCTAGGTACGAGAGTGAGAGTGATGTGGAGTTAAAGATGGAGAATCAGTTAGAGACTGTAGCACTCCCAAGTTATGGTATGGTCTGAATCAGAGGAGGAAGATGAATTAGAGGACGAGCCCATGTTAGACATCAAAGCCAGGAGAACTATGTCCAGGCAAGAGTATCTGAAAAGAATGGGGTCTTGCCGTTGGTAGCTCTAGGGAACACTTGACCATAACTTGTCACTATATAAGGGACAGTCTGGGGATAAGTGGGCATGGCGATCAACATTTGAAAAAGTCATGATTGTGTGTGAGCCCCAGAGTTCCAGGAGCACTTTATGCTTTCCAATTTCTCTAATTCCTGATTCCTAATTCCTTCCTTCCTAATTCAGTTGATTGATAGAAATACTTCAAAGGAATTTCCCCTAATGAGTTTGGCTTCAGGCCCGGGACCTGTTCTTATCTCAGAAACAATTAAGCTGGGAACACTGCCAGAATGGACTAATTTTGAGTTGAAACTATTAACCTTTGTTTACCTGGATGTCTTAATAGCAATGTACTTTTATATGTGATCCTCTGAGTGTGTGTGTAGCTTTTATTCTGATCGGTGACCTGCCCAGACAGAACCTTACTTTTGCCTGTTTTGTTATCCTACCAGTTCTTGCTTGCAGGTAAATAGTACTTCTTGCAGATATTCCAATGCAACCTTGTTGCTATTTGTCATGTCGTTGATTGTAGTCATTCTATATGATCCTTTTGCAGGCATATAAATAACTGTTTCTTTGGCTACTTTGCAGATGCAGCATTTTCTGTTTGTTGTTACTTTGTTATTATTATTTGCTGTGAGTTGTGTTTCCGGACCTTTGAAGTAGAGAAGGTAGTTAAGTGATAAATTTATATGATCTCCACTCATTCCAATGACATCATAATACTCCCCTACAGGGCAATATTTTTTAGAAGAGGATTTTAGCCTCTGGCTTTAAAAATATTACTCACCTTTGTATTAAAATAACTCACTAGATGCTTAGACATTTCACCTTGAAAATTACTTTGAAATGTTTTGTAATAAGCACATGAATGAATGAAAAACTTAATAAACCATCAAGTTCTGTGATTTTGGTAAACTTAATAAAACTAAATTACCGTATTTTTGGAATATAAGACGCACCAGAGTATAAGACGCACCTTAGATTTTGAGGAGGAAAATAGGGAAAAGAATCTGCTTACCAGGTATTTATCTGGCTAGCATCCTTAGCCTGGTCAGCCTCATCACATTATTTTATCCCTTGGTTAAGGGCTTTTTTTATTATTCTGAGAGAGTAACAATGAAAGAACTTGCAAGCCAGTAAGAGCTGGGAACATCACTAGCACCTGGAAAGAATCAGTCAGAGCCAGTAGAGCAATGGAAAAAACCCTGCAAAGACGGGGCTTTGAAAACATTCTTCTTCCCAGAGAGTAACAATGAAAGAGCTTGCAAACTGGTAAGAGCTGGGAACATTGTTAGCACCTGTTTAGGGCTGGAGCAAATAAAGCAATGGGGAAAAAACCCTACCAAGACAGGGTTTGGAAAACATGACTCACAGTGAGTAACAATGAAAGAGCTTGTAAGTGGATAAGAGCTGGGAACCTCTTTAGCACCTGGTTAGGGCTGGAAAGAAACATTTGGAGCAAGTTAGACCAATGGTAAAAAAAACCTGCAAAGATTTAGGACTTGGAGAACATTCTTTTTCTCAGAGAGTAACAATGAAAGAGCTTGCAAGCAGATAAAGAGCTTGTTAGCACCTGGTTAGGGCTAGAAAGAAACTTATTTGGAGCAAGTTAGAGTAATGGAAAAAACTCTGCAAAGACTTAGGGCTTGGAAAACATTCTTCACAGAAAGAAACAATGAAAGAGCCTGCAAGGTAAGATATGGGAAGATCATTAGCAGCTATTTAGGACTGGGGGGGGGGGAAGCTACATCCAGAGTATAAGACGCACCCTAATTATCAGCCACTTTTAGGGAGGAAAAAGGTGCATCTTATACACTAAAAATACGGCATGGTGTGGATTACATTTTTACATCCAGATGTTATCTATATGGGTAAAAATAGTAATGCTATACCTCTGCCATTATATATACTTACCATTTTGTTATAAATAATGACTTATTAATGAATACAGTTTATGCCATAATGACTAACATATGTCAAGTTCGGTTAGATGCGTTCAAGGTTACTCTATTCTCAGGGACTATAGGATTATAGTCCCAATTGAGCTGCAGGATTAATCAAAGTTTGTTTAGTCAGGTAAACATGGTTCATTCAAAATAAGAACCAGAAATTTCAATATGACTTTCAGTGAAGGAAATAAGTCTAGGGTTGGATTCTCAATGCTATGTGATAACAAAAGAATTCTCGAGACCTCTTCTCAAAAGCAAAATAGGCTCCAGAAGAAATCATTTAAGAAACAAAAGCGTGAGACGCTGAGCATTATTAAGTTAGATTTACGTATACATTAAATACTTATAGGGGTAACTAATAGGGGTAACAACAATGTTGTTACGCCCCAGGGGAAGAGCCTTCTCTGTGGCGGCCCCGACTCTCTGGAACCAGCTCCCCCCAGAGATTAGAACTGCCCCTACCCTCCTTGCCTTTCATAAACTCCTCAAAACCCACCTTTGTTGTCAGGCATGGGGGAATTGAGATATCTCCCCCGGGCCTACACAATTTATGTATGGTATGTTTGTATGTATGTATGTCTGCTTAATAATGGGATTTTTTATAAATATTTTATATTGTAAATTATTAGATTTGTTATGAACTGTTTTATTGTGTTGTGAGCCACCCCGAGTCTACGGAGAGGGGTGGCATACAAATATAATAAATAATAATAATAATAATAATAATAATAATAATAATAATAATAATGTTAGTTTTCTTGACTTATTAATACTTGTGATGAGAAGAACCATTTTCTTTAGACCAAGGCATGTTGTCAATTACTTTTCCAAGAGCACACTAAGCCCCTGGCTCAGGCTTTGCCATACGGCTTTTCCAAAACAAACAGAGCAGTTTCTTACTGATGTTTTTGCCTCAGATTCTCTAGTTCTATCTGCTTTTAAGGGAGGCATTTTCCCCCTTCTAAAGATCTGCAATTGTCAGTAATTGCTTGCTTGACAGTTTCAGAGTTATTTTAGAAGAAAATAGGATGGGTTCCTCGGTGAGCCAAAGAAACGAAACGAATAACGTTTTGAATTAAAGTAAGCATTCTGGTCTGCTTTTGCAAACTAGCCTTTTCTTCTTGGGAGAAATCACTGAGTGGGAAAGATGGAGCTTGATAAAGGAGGCAGTACCAGGTCAACTGAAATCTGCAGATGAACCCATTGGACGTGATTTCTTGCCCTGGACATCTACACGAGGGGTGCATGGCAAGGGTGGGTTCTTCCCAGTTCAGATTGGTTCACCCGAACTGGTAGTGATTTGCTGGTGATGTCATGATGACATCACTGAACCAGATTGATCGGTACCGGGTCTGTGGGCAGCGCCGTCTTTTAATTTTTTAAATCATTTTATTTTAAATTTTATTTTTCCTTCTGAGCATGTGCAGAAGCTATGTCCTGGCACTCTGCATATGATTGCAATCTTTTTTTTTTGGGGGGGGGGGGGGTATTAGAATTTTTTCATTACTGCACATGCACACATGCACCAAGCACGCTTACCATGAGGCGTGCCCACGTTACATAGGAGGGAGTTAACTGGCAACATGGTAAGTTGCAACTCATGCCTGGTGCATGGAGAAAAACCATTTGCATTATTATGTCTTTGTCTAAATGAATGTTATGCTTTTTGCATCAATTGGATCATGTGCAGCTAACAGAAGCTTCATGAGTCCTGTCATTTGTATGATGGTACTGTGGTTTTTAATGAATACCTGTGGGACAAATATCAGCTCTTAGTTTTCATTGACTTCTCCCCAATAGAACAAAGAATAACAGAGATGGAAGGGACCTAGGAGGTCTTATAGTCTAGCTGAAGCAGGAGACTCCATACCATTTCAGACAAGTGGCTGTCCAGTGTCTTCTTAAAAACCTCCAGATATGGAGATTTTAATGGATAATAGTGATTTCAATGCATTACCCAGCCAATACTGATATTAAAACTTGTGCTCATTACTATTTTATTGCAGCTAATGATGTTTGGGCCAAATGGATAATAACAGGATAAAAATGTCACAAACAAACATACAAAATAGGCTAGATAGGGCATGAGCGACTGTGAGCAATGACTCCCTGTCCAAATAGGGCCGCAACTGGTGCACCAGGCAAACCTGGGCAAACACCCTCCTCGCCAGTGGAAAGGGTTCATAGGCTACTTTAAAAAACCCAAGGCTTTTAAAAAAATAATTCATTCAAACTATGAGAACACAATATTGTGTATCTATGGAGATTCTAAGTCATCCAGGTCATGGTTGTCTCAAAAGTACTTTTTCAAGAGGCAATTGGATTTTCATTTTTTTTCTTTGAAGGCATTTTGCTTCTCATCCAAAAAGCTTCTTCAGAACATTAGAACTGAAGAAGCTTCTTGGACAAGAAGCAAAAAACCCCTCAGAATGTCCTGTTGCCTCTTGGGAAAAAAAGCATGTTTGGGACAATATTCTATGATTCTATAGTGTGGTATGCTACTGGGACGTTCTGTCAGTTGGATGCAGAAGCAGAAGGAAGAACAGATATTCTATCTGGTGGGTTTTTGGTGCTCTCTGAGCTTTGTGATTTTCTTGCAAATGTTTCATTACCGAACTAGGTAACATCAGCAGTACTAAAAGCTCTTATTTTTATACTATCCCATTTTATTATTCCTTCCCGCTCTTAGTACTTATCAGCCTAGAAGACAGCAAGCAAAAGGGAAAGATTTTGACTGCAAGTAAGTTTCAATAAGTTTCTTCAGAGAAGCTAATCAGGGATCAAATTGGCTTTGTAGCTTGGTTTCCAGTTGATATTCTCTTTAACCACCCTAATACCAAATGCATGATTTAGAATTCAGTTCTTGTCATTCAAGCAGATCCTCAGCTTTATTGTTGGTCCCTCCTGCTTTCTTTCCCCACCTCCAAAAAAATGAATAAGGAAGCCAATCCAGTTTGTATTCAAATAAATTGTCATATTTATTTATTTGATTTTTATTCCGCCTTTGTTAATATATAAGTAATTCAAGGCAGTGAATGTACCTAATACTCCTTCAGCCTCTTGTTTGTTTTTTGTTTATTTGTTTGTTTGTTTGCTTAATTTGACTTCTATGCCACCCAATCCTGAAGGACTAAGGGAGGTTTACAACAATAAAAAATTACAAAACAATAAAAAGAAGTCAAAAAATACTATCTAAACTCTAAAACCCTAATAAGACTTATATAAAATAAACATAATAACATGCATACACACGAATCCTTTGCATTCATATATGTGGCCAAGCTCGTTGTTAATTCAGGGCCCCTAGGCCTGCCGGCATAGCCAGGTCTTGGCCTTATGAAAAGCCAGCAGGGTGGGGGCGGTACATATGTCAGGGGGAGTTGATTCCATAAAGCTGGGAAAGCAACAGAGAAGGCCCTCCCCCATGGTCCCACCAACCTGCATTGCTTAGTTGACAGGATCTGGAGGAGGCCAACTCTGTGTGCTCTAATTGGTCTCTCCAATTTGTTCCACAGCAACAACTTTAGGTGCAGTTGAGGGTTCTAAATTCTATTGCGATTTGCACACGAGCCCTTGTGCCCATATGATGCTTTTGCTCATGTGTCCTGGGTGGGTGGGTGGAGCCTCCTGCTGCTGGCGCTAACGGTTCTTAGAACCAGGTCAAACCAGGAGCAACCCACTACTGTTTGAGTGAATCAGGAAAAGGAGGAGCATGGTACTGATATAATTCAATGAAGCATGTCTAATTTTTGACTTCTGCAAAATAGCTTCTCAGTATTTATTCCCAAGTTTGGGGCAAAAAGGTTAATAGTTATAGCTATAATTTGTTAGCTGATAGCTTATTATGTGGAACTATAATTCTGAGTACAAAGGCATATTTGAATTGATTCCTTTATGTTACTTCTGTAAATACAAATACTGTATTTACTTAAACATGATTTATAGAGAAAGCTTTTGTGTTTACTGCAGCACCACCCTCAGGCGCTCATTAATTAATTTTATTAGCTTTTGAAAGCCCTTCTTTAGGATGTAGGAGCAAGTTCACAACCCATATAGAAAAGGCACAGGACTTGTATTGTTGCAATTACACAATACTGGGTTATTCGGACCTCTTCTTTTCCGTTCTGTCCTTCCCCGTTTCTGTGGATGCCAATAATTTGCTGACTTCATAAAGTTTGTCCAGTTCTATCTAAAGTTTGGAATATGAAAAAAACCCCTCTTTTATATTTAAAAAAATGCATTCAAATCTTGAAAAAAATAGCACAGTGCATTGAAAATGGAGATGATGCATCAGTATTATGTGAAAGACAATGGCAAAGTTCAGGAGGTTGGTTGGGGGAAAGATCAGAAGCAACGTGAGAAAATATTATTTTACTGAAAGAGTAGTAGATGCTTGGAACAAACTTCCAGCAGACTGCGGCTCAACTTCCTGGCTCCAATCCTCCCCCGCAGGGAGGCGGAACCGATTAGGAGGTTCCGCTCCAGACGCCTGATGGACCCTGAGGGCTTTCAGAAGGCGCTTGGGGTTTTACCAGATTCGCTCGTCCACAGCTCGGCAGAGTCTCTTGCTGAGGCCTGGAACAAGGCTGCAGCGGAGGCTCTTGACCGAATTGCGCCACTGCGACCTCTCTGTGGCACTAGACCCCGTAGAGCTCCATGGTTCAACGAGGAGCTCCGGGAGTTGAAACGCCAGAAGAGACGTCTAGAGAAGCGATGGAGGAAGAGTAAGTCCGAATCCGACCGAACACTTGTAAGAGCTTTTATTAAGACTTACAAAGTGGCGCTCAAGGCGGCAAGATGCACGTACCATGCCGCCTTGATTGCATCAGCGGAATCCCGCCCGGCTGCCCTGTTTAGGGTAACCCGCTCCCTTCTAAATCAGGGGGGAGTTGGGGAACCCTTGCAGGGCAGTGCTGAGGAATTTAACTCGTTTTTCGCTGATAAAGTCGCTCGGATCCGAGCTGAACTCAACTCCAATTGCATAGCAGTATCGGCTGACAATGAGTCAGTCGAGGTGACTGGGGCTAAACGTCTTTGTCCATCTGTCTGGGAGGAGTTTGACTTGGTGACACCTGATGAAGTGGACAAGGCCATTGGAGCTGTGAGTTCTGCCACCTGCTTACTGGATCCGTGTCCCTCTTGGTTGGTTTCGGCCAGCAGGGAGGTGACACGGAGCTGGGCCCAGGAGATTACCAACGCTTCCTTGGGGAGAGGAGTTTTTCCATCACTCTATAAAGAAGCGCTTGTGCGCCCCCTCCTCAAGAAGCCCTCCCTGGACCCAGCCGTACTTAACAACTATCGTCCAGTCTCCAACCTTCCCTTTATGGGGAAGGTTGTCGAGAAGGTGGTGGCACTCCAGCTCCAGTGGTCCTTGGAAGAAGCCGATTATCTAGGTCCCCAGCAGTCGGGTTTCAGGCCCGGCTACTGCACGGAAACTGCTTTGGTCGCGTTGATGGATGATCTCTGGCGGGCCCGGGACAGGGGCTTGTCCTCTGTCCTGGTGCTTCTTGACCTCTCAGCGGCTTTCGATACCATCGACCATGGTATCCTTCTGCGCCGACTGGAGGGGTTGGGAGTGGGAGGCACTGTTCTCCAGTGGTTCTCCTCCTACCTCTCCGGTCGGTCGCAGTCGGTGTTAGTGGGGGGTCAGAGGTCGACCTCTAGGTTTCTACCTTGTGGGGTACCTCAGGGGTCGGTCCTCTCCCCCCTGCTATTTAATATCTACATGAAACCGCTGGGTGAGATCATCCAAGGGCATGGGGTGAGGTATCATCAATATGCGGATGATACCCAGTTGTACATCTCCACCCCATGTCCAGTCAGCGAAGCATTGGAAGTGATGTGCCAGTGCCTGGAGGCTGTTGGGGCCTGGATGGGTGTCAACAAACTCAAACTCAATCCAGACAAGACGGAGTGGCTGTGGGTGTTGCCTCCCAAGGAAAATTCCATCTGTCCGTCCATTACCCTGGGGGGGGGGAACTACTGACCCCCTCAGAGAGGGTGCGCAACTTGGGCGTCCTCCTCGACCCACAGCTGACATTGGAACATCATCTTTCGGCTGTGGCGAGGAGGGCGTTTGCCCAGGTTCGCCTGGTGCACCAGTTGTGGCCCTATTTGGACAGGGAGTCATTGCTCACAGTCACTCATGCCCTTATCACCTCGAGGTTCGATTACTGCAATGCTCTCTACATGGGGCTACCTTTGAAAAGTGTTCGGAAACTTCAGATCGTGCAGAACGCAGCCGCGAGAGCTATCGTGGGGCTTCCTAGATTCGCCCACGTTTCTACAACACTCCGTGGCTTGCATTGGCTGCCGATCAGTTTCCGGTCACAATTCAAAGTGTTGGTCATGACCTTTAAAGCCCTACATGGCATTGGACCAGAATACCTCCGGAACCGCCTACTACCGCACGAATCCCAGCGGCCGATAAGGTCCCACAGAGTTGGCCTTCTCCGGGTCCCGTCGACTAAACAATGTCATCTGGTGGGCCCCAGGGGAAGAGCCTTCTCTGTGGCGGCCCCGGCCCTCTGGAATCAACTCCCCCCGGAGATTAGAACTGCTCCCACCCTCCTCGTCTTCCATAAACTACTTAAGACCCATCTATACCGCCAGGCATGGGGGATTTGAGACACCTTTCCCCCAAGCTTATTATAATTTATGTTTGGTATGTATGTGCTGTTTGGTTTTTAATTGATAGGGTTTTTTAGTTTTTTCTTAATATTAGATTTGTGCCTGTACAATATTGTTTTATCGCTTGTTGTGAGCCGCCCCGAGTCTTCGGAGAGGGGCGGCATACAAATCTAATAAATTATTATTATTATTATTATTAAATCCACAGTAACTGAATTTAAACATGCCTGGGATAAACTTATATCCGTCCTAAGATAAAATACAGGAAGTAAGGGCAGACTAGATGGACCATGAGGTCTTTTTCTGCCGTCAGTCTTCTATGTTTCTATTTTCTATATCATTCTCATAACAATCATGAGGCTATCAATATGTTTCTCTTCAGGAGAGCTCTTGGATTGAGCATAGAAACTAGAAGAGCTGTATGGGGTAAATCAACAAGGAAGGGAATGGAACCCAATGGAGTTATTCCTTTCAAAACACATTTTTAGTTGAGGAAACATAATCTGCAGCTTTACTGCAGGAAAGGAATCAGTTTAATAATATGAGATACTCAGAAAGTGGTTACATCAGCCAATATTGTATGATTAAGTATTTTCCCCTTCCCTCCCTCCCTTTTCAGGCATATCCATATCACCTGCATGTTCAGCTTAAATACATTTTTACTCATGTTCTGAGCGAAGCAAAATAATTCCCATTGTAAGCATTCAGCAAAAACACAAACTACTAAAATGAGAAATAACAGAAACCATAGAAGGGAAAAAAAAATCCCCAGCTTATTCCAAAGTACTAATGTCTGTCAATTGAAGTTTGCTGCTAACATCTGGCCTGGTATGGAAACAACTCTGCTCTTTCTACCTGTGGCTCATTCCTGGGCCATCAGAAGCCAATCATTTGTCTTGGCAATGAAAGCTAATTTTCACGGGCCTAATGGCTGTAGCACAGTGAGCTCCAAGATACAATTACAGAGAGCAGGCAGAGTAAATCTAGATTCAGTTTACAACAATTACGGCAGTCTATGAGATTCCTTGCTGAGCCAATCCAAATGAACTTATAATGAAAGTTTGCATGGTTTGCAAGTACTTCCAGGATCTGATTTTGGAACAGTTGCTATGTTTACCAGTTTCTGAAGGGAAAACTGGTTAGTCTGAGAAGAACTGGGCTAAGGACCTGAGAGGGAGACAAGACAAGGTTCTGGTAACAGCAATGCTTTATTCTGAACTTCAGTACCACAGGCAACAGCAGAGAACAGAACAGCAACTTGCTGTGTTACAGCTCCTTTTATAATAAAGCTGTCAAATTGGCAACCAATCAGGACGCCCCATTTTCCAATTTGCCGGCTGCTTGCGTCTTAGCCAATCAGGCTCAACTTGCAGCCAGCTTAGGTTTTGGCATCTTTGTAAGTCCAAGGACTTAAGAAAAACAGAACCCCCTATGTACTGAAATGAGCGTACCGAAACATGAAATAAAGTATATTATGGACTGCCTCCAATCTGCCTCAATAAAGTGCATAGCCTTGGAAAAATCTATCTCTTTGTCTCTTTGTCTCAATGCAATGAAACAGCAGGTTGGGGTTAGAATGCCTCAACTGAGTGCTTTGTCATGAGCTACTTTTAATGAATAGAATAAAGTAATGCAGCTGCTTCCTTCTGCCCCTTAAAAGTGGGGTGTTCCAGGGCTTTCCAGTAACACATTAAAATCATTGCTCAAATCTTTGTTGCAGCTAATAATTCCTCTAAGATCTGCTTAACTTCATTAAATTTTTTACAAAAAGTCTTTCTTCAAGCCTTTGTGCTGATTATTTGGATCTGAAATTTCCTGTGAAGTAATTATGTTCTATAGAAGGTTGTTTGGTTTGTCATTTGTGGGCATTAGAACTAGCAAAGGCAACTAAAAACCCTCTTTAGATGATTGTCATTTGAACAGAAGCATCTAAAGCTCTCTGTGTTAATCGCAGCCAAACTCAGAAACCCTACCTAAGTATCACAATGTACTTTGTGAAGTTCAAAGACGATGCACATCTTCTTCAAATTCCCATTGATGCTGATCAGCTTCCCGGCCCCTATTTTTGATTCTGTACTATCATGACAATTATGACATGTTGAGATTCTAGTGTAAAAGCTAACCATGTTAGGTATTGTTGTGGCCCATCAGCAGCCAGCAGAATTAGCAGCAGATTCAGACAATGAGGAGGTTGAAGAGGAACATGGGCCAGCCCTGGAGTGCATAGAGGCTCAGATGAAGGCTCTGAATTGGAGGCAGAAAGGGGGCCAAAGCCATCTGGCAGTTATCAGCTGCCTCCAGAGTCAGACATCAATGACACAGAGGAACAGCTAGAGCCTGTTCCCAGTGTGTACATGTGCACAGCTGCCAGAAGACAAAAACAACTAAGAAAGCAGAGTCGACTTGGGAGTAAAGCCACACCTAGGAGATGATTGGCTCCTCCCATAGGGCATAAAAGAGGAGCAAGTGGGGCATGGGCTTTTACAGGAAACAATTAGTTCATTCAGTCATTTCAAGAGTGGGAAGTTCTGTTTGTAACTCTGTGCCAAGTTTTGCCTTGCCTTACATTTGCAAACTAGTTCTCTGGCAGTGTTCCAAGTGAGATAAGGTTTGTGTTGATAAATATTCCTCTGAAAGACTGTTTGCCAAGCTTTGAAGACTGTGAATGAAAGGAATTCACAGTCGTGTAAATAAAAGAGGTTTTGCCAGGACTAAGACTCTGCTTCATGCATTGTAAGAAAGCCTAGGTCAGAACATCAAACACGATGGATGAACATCATCAGGTCAGAACAGGTATCTCCTAGTTCACAGGTGTCGAACTCACTGCATCACATTGCTACCAAGTAACGTTTTGTAACATTTTCCCCTTTATGGAGCTGGGGTGGGTATGGCCTGTGTGTGGTGCCTCTGGCCTATGGACCACCAGTTTGACACCCCTGTCCTAGTCCAAGCCTCCATTATTGTAAAGGAGATATAATTCAACAGATGACTAGAATACTAGTCAAAACCCACTGAAAATCCATTTGAAGTAATGATAACAATCAGAATAACCAAAATATTAAAATAAATGGTAGCCACAAAGTAATGGAGTGGATTCCGAAAGCAAATGGAGTGGGTCGCAGGAATAGAACACATTAGGACAAAATTCTCCCGCCCTCCAAAAATGAAAGATCACAACATTGAAAGTGTGGAATGATAACCTTTAGCTATCATTTTCCAGGCCATTAACAAAATAAAATAAATGCATTTCAGTTACAATAAAGGTAAAGATAGACTTCAATTTAAAAACAATTTATTTAGTGACTATTCAAAGTTACAATGGCAGTGAAAAAAGTTTCTTATTACAATTTTTTTACACTTATGATTGTTGTAACAGCCCTGTGGGCACATGGTCAAATTTCAGTTGCTTGGCAGCTGATTCATATTCATGTGATCCCCTTTTGTGACCTTCTGACCACCAAAGTCAATGGGGAAGCCAGATTCACTTAACAGCCATGTAACTAACCTAACAACTGCAGTGACTCATTTAACAACTGTCAAAAGAGAGTTGTAAAATGGGGCAAAACTCACCCAATGAATGTCTCACTTATAGCAACATATATTTTGGGCTCAATTGTGGATCATAGGTCTAGGATTACCTTTAACATATTCATAAGTAATTTTACTTGAAAACCAGTCCTATTTCCAATCTATTTTCTAAAAAACCACCGTGCTTAAAAAAGTTTATCTGCTTCTCTGAAGCCATTGACTTGTGCTTTATATCTATTCAGAAACATTTTGACAACATTTCAGACATATTTGTATCACCTGCATGAGCCGTGGCGCAATGGTTATACCGCAGTACTGGATGCTACTTCTGCTGATTGTGGCTGTCTGCAGTTTGGTAGTTTTAGTCTCACCAGATCAAGATTGAGTTAGCCTTTAATCCTTCTGAGGTCTGTAAAATGAGGACCCAGATTGTTTGGGGGACAATATGCTGACTCCATAAACCATTTAGAGATGGCTATCAAGAACTATGGAGCTGTAAATGCTATTACTATTTTCTTTTAAGTGTGCTATCGTCATTCATTGTAAATGTATTCACATTTAAAAAAAAAAACAGAAAAAAACAAGAGTGAGATAGCTGAAATAATGCTGTGCATCATTCCTTTAAACATGTTTTGCTTTATATTACAAGTGCTAATGATATGAACCTCAGAATCTCAGTATAATGAAATAAGAACCAAACTCACAGTTGTACCAAAATGACGTTAATGTACAATGATGTACCATGGAGAAAATGCAGTCTGAATTATCAGTGGAAAAAGATATATAAAATCAAATATAAGTGCCAGCTCACTGCCAAGGAACAAACTAGCTAATGTATAGCATGGCTGCTATTATATCTAAATAACTGGGATGCAAAGGGGTTTAACCTGTCATAAATATTCAGAGATATTGAAAATAATAATATGTGATTACAAATCAAATCCAAGAAGAAGAGGATATTTGGAAATAATTCACTATGTCTGGAAAGCACAATATCCAGAAACAGAAATAAGAGAACAGAGGCTAGCTGATCAATGTTGATTTATAATATGAAATAAAGTATTTACAGAAGCAGAATCGAAATAACTGCAAGATCTACTCAGAACAAGAAATTGAAGCCTCCCCAAAAGTATAGTAGCCCATACTATAGAGGCCAACCAGGGGAAGTCAGCAGTAGGGGAAGTCAGCAGTAGAAGAAGCCAGCAAAGCTATTGAATTGTTTTGATTCCCTAGTCTTTCCTCTGTCTTCTCTTCAGGAAAAAAAAACTTTTAATTAAAAGAGAAAAAGAATTGAACCAAAGAATAACTGAACATTTAGAATAGCACAAAAGCAACAAAATTAAGTTTACTGTATCAACACTTGCCCCAAACAAACAGCTAGCACAAGCATTAAAAGATGCTAATACTGTAATCTCAAATATAACTACCAACTCACTCAAGAAACCAACCAACCATTGTACAGTATGGCTTCAGTTATAATTGAATATCTGGGATTCACAGTCAACAAGGAAGGGGGAAAAGCCAACAGTGCATCCCCCAAATAGAAAATCAGCACTTGCTTAGAGAAATAGAATACAGTTAAAAATAAAAAGCTTCTCATGAACATTTTAACTTCTTGAAACAATGTTAGGAAACTGACAATCATTTTGTTAGATTGAGATGTTGTACACCATGTTCTCTCTTCATTTTAACCAATAACAACAACCTTGCTAAGTTGGCTAAGGTAGAATGATTGGCTCAAAGTCACCCACCGAGTTTCTACAGCTGTCAGTATTTCAATCCTCTCAAAAATATGAAAACATTCACAACTTAAAAAGGCATTTCTGCCTAATGGTTCAGTTTGATTTGTAGCTTGTTGGATATTAGGTTCCTGCAATATAAAAATGAACAGCAACAATCACTGCTTTCTTAGGATCTGTAGTCTAAAAACTAAATATTATCAAATATATTTCTGTATAGCTTGCATTCCCCAAATAATATTTTCAATAAAACCCAATTGAAGAAATGGTAGAGGCTACAGTCTCAAAGAATGTAACACAAGAGAGCATGCTTTGACACAAGTATTGATGTTAAGGACAATATAATAAATAATACCTTTTCTCTAGGATAACTATATCATGGTTGCAAAAAAAAATGAAGACAATAAAGACAAAAAATGAAGACAAAAATGAAGGCAAAAAGAACCCAAACCTCATATATGAACTAAACAAACAAATTCTCACAGCAAACCCACACTCAGTAAAAGACCTCGGAATACTAATTTCAAATGACCAAAGTGCTAAAGCCCACTGCAACAATATCGCCAAAAAGGCTTCCAGAGTTGTAAACCTGATTCTATGTAGCTTCTGCTCTGGCAATCTCACACTACTGACCAGAGCCTACAAAACCTATGCCAGGCCCATCCTCGAATATAGCTCATCTGTCTGGAACCCTCATCACATCTCAGACATCAACACTCTCAAAAACGTCCAAATATATTTCACCAGAAGAGCCCTCCACTCCTCCACTCGAAACAGAATACCAACAACACAAGAGCATGCAACAGCTTCAAACTCAATGTTAATCGCTCCAAACTTGACTGTAAAAAATATGACTTTAACAATCGAGTCATCGAAGTGTGGAACTCATTACCGGACTCAATAGTGTCAACCCCCAACCCCCAACATTTCTCCCTCAGACTCTCCACGATTGACCTCTCCAGGTTCCTAAGAGGCCAGTAAGGGGTGTACATAAGTGCACTGATGTGCCTTTCGTCCCCTGTCCAATTGTCTTTCCTTTCCCTTTTATCATATATATTCTTTCCTTCCCACCCACTTCTCTTCCTTTTACTTCCTATCTTTACTTCCTATCTTTTATATATCACTTAATGTCTATTCTCTTTCATATGTATTGTATATTGGACAAAGAATAAATAAATAAATAAATAAATAGATAGATAGATAGATAGATAGATAGATAGATAGATAGATAGATAGATGAAACTCAACTTTTGCTTTTCAGCTAGGAGTAACCCAGATTTTTATAATCCAGATATGGCAGTTCTATCTTTACAGGTTCTTACCCAAGTCAAATTGAATAAGGCCCAAATAATTATTTTGGCTATCTAAGACAGGATGCTATTCAGCTTTGTCCTCCATACTATTGGAGTAAAACAAGAACAATCCTATCAATAGCTAACCGTGGGAAATGGGTTGGCTTGGTAAGAAGGATTGGTCCAAAATCATTCCTCAAGAGCCATCACTGAGATACACTACAATATTTTAATTGGACATACAAGGAATTTCATGACTGAAGGCAAATATATACATCCGAGGACAGTGTTGCAGGATTCAATTTGGGTCAGTCACCAGGACCAGAGATTTAATCTTCCAACCTTTTGGATTCATGGTGGAGCCCATCCTCAGGGATGACATTCTCTCTACCAGAAAATGTGCAGTAAACAACAACCAACAGCTGACAAGCAACATACCAATCAACCTACAGAAAGATGCCACATATGACACATAGAATACCTCTAAGCACACATTCTGGTAGAGAAACATTCCCCGAGGATGGGCTCCAGAAAGCATCCAAAAGCTTGGAAGACTAAAATTTTGGTCCTTGTGACTGACCCAGATTGGATTTTACACAATTTGTCTCCAGTGCATAATCTCTCAGTGTACTGATGGACTAAACTTGGCTCATACCACTTCTAGCCTAACATTACGCTACACTGGTTCTTGCTGTTGTTGATTATTGTGTTCTACAATGCCAGGACAGGTATCTGAGAGTAGTTAATGGGGATGTCAGAAAAATTATCCTATTTCTTATTCCCTCCAGCTTCCTGACCATCAGCAGCTCTGTCCAATCTATATTGGCACTGACATACAAATTCAAGCCTGTTTAATCTAAACCACTAAAATATGGTCCATTGCATTGTAGACATACCTCTACTATCAGCCCCATGTACAACAATGAATACAATAGTTAAATATACCCCAATACCTCTTTCATCTGACTAGATAATACTACAGATCAGTTACTATAGCTAACTGCAAATTGTTAAGTTAATGGAATGACAGAGCATATTCCTTTAGGCAATAATTCCTGAAATTTTAAATCCTTCACAACTTAACACCTGAACTATTTTACATCTTACTTTAAGCAAAGGTTTTAGTAACCAGGCAAATATAGGTACAGTGGCATATTGAAGTAAACATATTAAAATTAACTGATTATAAAAGAAACACGTGCATTTGGCCAATTATATGCAAGGTGATAGATCTTTCCCTCAGGCAGGCTCATTCTCATTTTATTCATTTTATTTGCATTCTATTCTTTTACTTTTACTTCAGGTCGCTCATGATAGACTTTCTGATCCTTGTAATAACCTCTAAGTTTGATTGAAAGTGAGCCACTTATTTGAAATGATTCAGATGCATGGCAAAATTGGAATTTATGAATCTTGGTATCTCTGAATCCCAGCCAGCCTTGTGCTTTTCCTGATAGGGCAAGGGAAGAAAAAAAAGTCGCAAATAGCTGAGGGCTATTGCAGGAGGAAAAAATCAATGAGCAGTGAAGATTCGTAGCAATTTCTCTGCCCTCAGAATTCCAGCAAATGACTTATTCCTAGATATTTTCCTGGGACCATTCTGATCCAAGCATAGAAAAAAATCCATCTTGAAATGTGAAGATCCCAGAATCCTTTGCGTCTGAGCTCTTACATTTTCTTTTTTTTTCTTTTTTGCTCATGACATGACCTTGATATTTCGTATTTTAAATCTATAGTACCCAGGAAGGGAAACTGATGGAGAGGAGGGAGGGGAGGGGAGGGAGTGAGAGACAGAAAGAGAGAGGGAGAGAGAGGGGGAGAGAGAGGGAGAGGGAAAGAGAGGGAGAGAGAGAGGGAGAGAGAGAGGGATAGAGGGAGGGAGGGAGAGTAAGATATATATATATATATATATATATATATATATATATATATATATATATATCTTACTCTCCCTCCCTCTATCCCTCTCTCTCTCCCTCTCTCTCTCCCTCTCTCTCTCCCTCTCTCTCTCCCTCTCTCTCTCTTTCTGTCTCTCCCTCCCTCCCCTCCCCTCCCTCCTCCCTTAATTTTCAAATTCAGCTTAAACATATATATATATATATATATATATATATATATATATATATATATATATATATATATCTAAAATATAGTAAAGGGTCCTTTAAAATAGAGCCATCATTTTCTTTCTGAAAGCGTGTGCTCTCCCAGAGGAAGAGACTTATTTTCACTCATCAGAGAAGCCCCCCTCCATGTTTTCCTCCTCTTCTGCATCCTAATGATGCAATGGGACAGGCCGAGCATTGCAATTTCTATCCCTCCACACTCTGCAGCACTCTTGTCCCATGAGGGACCATGATTAACGAAATAATTTGGGGCCTTGCTGGCTGCCCTGTCAACTCTCTTTCTAAAGCCTAGCCAGTAAAACGACTCATTAAACAGTGTGGAGGTTCCCCTCACATTCAATTACATGTGCCTGAGGCAGTGTGTGTAAGAAGCCAAAGGGGGTGGGGGGGGGGAGGGAGAGGAAGGAAAGGAGCCTCCAATAAATTTACACTCTATCTTCACTTTTGCCCTCTCTGCATTTTATAATACCAACTAGCTGAGAGGGCAGTTTAAGGGAAATGGTAGTTCAGCAGGACATCAAAATAACAGAATAAAGGAGTTGGAAGGGATTTTGGAGACCTTCTAGTCCCAACCATGCATAGGTAGGAGACCCTGTATCATTTCAGACAAATGGCTGTTCAACCTCTTCTTAAAAGCCTCTAGTGATGGACAGTGTTCCCTCTAATTTTTTGGGGGGTGGGCGGAAAAGTATAGTGTCTGAGCGGCAGTCCCTTCGGGACTGGGCGGCACAGAAATATTAAATAAATAAATCAACAAACAAACAAACAAATAAATAAATAAATAAAAAACCCACCCTGTTTTGCCTCAGAGAATTTCAAAATAAAATACTGTACTGTGTGTCTATAACAGTGAGCTCATAATAGGGCAACTCTATCAATATCAAAATGCCACTTAAATAGTTGAGCTAGTTTCAAACTAGATTTTGATTTTCTTTCTCTCTTCCTTACTCCCATTTTTTTTCTTTCTTTTCCTTCCCCTCTTTTTTCTATCTGTTTCTCTCTCTTCCTCTCTCTCTCCTTCCCTCTCACTCTTTCCCTCTCGGCTTCTGGGCAGGTTTGAAAAACTCTGAGTTGATGATGATTTTTAAGTGAGTGATTGCTCACTGCTCAGCTTAGAGGGAACTATGGTGATGGAGCACTCACAACTTCTGAAGGCAAGTCGTTCCACAGGTTAATTGTTCTCATTGTTAGGAAATTGCTCCTTAGTTCTAGTTTGCTCCTTAGCCTCTAGTTTCCATCATTCTGCTGCTCTGAGAAAATGTGAGCATCCTGGAGTCTCGATGAAAGACAGAACTAAAATAAAGGATACCAATCCCTGAGGTGAATGGAGGAAACATTTGGGGAAGCTTGCAAATAGCAGCAGTAGAAAGCTCTGTCATGGACCCTCTATCAATAAAGTTCCCTCAATCTTTGGAGGACACAGCATGATATGTTTTCAGATCTACTCCAAAATAGAAAACTAAAGTGACTTTTCTTCATCGCCTCCCCATGATAGGTAGGAGGGTAAAAGTGGTAGCAGCCCAGAGTTCTTTAAAAAAAAGATAAGATGTGCCCATGTTTACAATGGGTTTATCAGCAAGTTTCTTTCTAAGTCAAGAAAGCAAATTACTGGTTTGTGTGCATGGAACTCATTAGGACTGAGGAACATGCATGGGGACAAAATGTGCCAACAACATAATCTTAAACCAAATATAGATTGTATGTGTGTGTTAGAGAGAGAGAGAGAGAAAGAGGGGGGGAGGGAGAGACCTTTAGGTGAATCAAATTTTATCAGCCATGGCTGATTGGGTGGCAAATATTTCAGATATCTTTTGAATACCGGCCAATATCAGGTGGCAAGATATAATCTTTCCATTGCTTTTAAAGCAATCATGAACTCACTGTCTCAGACATGCGCTTCTCCCCTCCTACACACCTAGCAACTGCCTTTTTGCATTGTATGAATCACTGCCTGGAAGCTAAAGTTCTGCTAAATAAATAAATAAGCACATAAAATAAGTGGTTGCCATAGGAATTAGAACACCGTTTAAAATGATGGCTCTTGGTGACTGCTGCTGCTGCTGCTGCCAAAAAGAGGGAATAGTTTGGGTGTGGGGTGGCGTGGAATTTGAAGAGACCAAGTTAGATAGTGGAAATCCTGCACCGTTCTCTCCAGAGGCCGGCACAAAGCTGTGAATGAATGGGTTCGAGCCCATGCTGTTTGCTTAAGCTCAGGCAGTTCCCACATGAAACACTCACTAAATGGCTCCCATGCAGCAGAGGGAGACAGTGGCGGTGAACAAGCCTCTCGGTGCATGGCATCAGAGCATTTTTCATCCTGGGGGAATTGTAGCCTGTAGTTTCTTTACACCATGATGTATCTCTGTGGATTTAATCAATCAGCTGGATGTCTTTTCCTAGGACGGAATCTCAGGCTGCTATTGATGCTACAGCTGCGGCAGCTGCTGCCTCATCTGGGAGAGATTTCAAAACATTCAGGCACAACAGAAACAGGAGAAAGAAATGCTTTAGGAAAATGCATAAGCTACCTTTTTGAACATCACCTTCCAGCTGCGCTGTGAAACGTCTTGCATTAGTCCTACCAGCAACTCAACTCAGTTGACTGACACTCAATAAAAGCTAATTTGGGCTGACCTCAGGATCCCAATAAAGGAGAATTATTGTAGCTCAGGGTTGAAACGAGGGGTCCTGGGTGGTCTCTGAGGTAGGTTGTTTTCTTGCAGACATTTCGTTCCTCTAACCAAGTAACATCATCATTGCTAGTCAATTGGCAGTGAAAGAGTAGTATGGATGATATTACCTAGTTTGAGTAATGAAACATCTGCAAAAAAAGAACCAAGCTAAGAGACCACCCAGAGCTCCTCAGTCCTCAAGCCTCTGGGATCAACTTTTCTTTTTAATAGAATCTAATCAGATATAAGTGTGGTGCAGTGGTGGGTTGTTCCTGGTTGGGCCTGGTTCTGTGAACCCATAGCGGCAGCAGTAGGAGGCTCCACCCACCTGCCAGGATGCTTCTGCACATGCACAAAAGTGTGACAGGTGTATACAAACCAGTAGCAAGAGGTTTTAGAACCCCACTATGGCGGGAATGTTGCATCCATCGTTAAATTATTGGATTGCAATACTGCTGCCGCCAAAGGCTTGCAACATTTGTGTGCATGACATAAGAGGTTGTTTTGATGCCGTTACCATTTGTACTGGATGTCTATGCAAACAAATGCAAAGCACAACTCATTTAATTGATTAATTGAAAAGCAGATTGATAGGCTGCTTTTCTGCTCAAAATAAACAGGAGCAACAAAGCTTTCTCAGCCCCACTTCTTGCCAAAAGGGAATAAAATGAAACGAAACAACATGCTAGCAATTCCTCTCTGCCTTTGACAGAATATAGGCTGTGCTTTTTTTACTGATCTTCTGCGTGTACTCTCTCTCTCTCTCTATAAGCAGATGCTATACATGGATGGTCATGAAGCTACTAACAGTATGTCTCAGTTGCATTTAAAAGCCTCTCGCTAGCTGTGATAGTAAAACAACATGCATCCCGGCAATTTTCAACTAGATACTAGGGAAAATTGAGAAATACATGCAGGGAAATGAAAGTTTAAGTTTAATTCTGAATAAAAGGATGAAAATGTCAGAAAGTACTGTATGAATTCATGTCATTTATTGACATGGCAAAAAAAAAAGGAATAAGTAAGTCAGTGATAGTTGTTATGTTATGCTGAATACTGATAACTAATAACTGAAGATCAGAATTAAGCCTTTGGAAAAATTGTGCACTGTTGTAAATAAATGTGATTCAGTAAGAGGGGAAAATAAGGTCATGTGAATGATGAGTGGGAATGGTAGAAGGATGTACAGATAAAGTGCCTGGGCTATTTGGAATTTTAACAGAAAATAAGATTAGTGAATTCTGGTGAATATCTTCTTAGAAAATACCTTTTGTTAAATATAAGTTCCTTTATTCCTAAACATGGCAATGGAATATCTATAACCCCCCCCCCAAATAATATTAATATGTTTATAATGAAATACTGATATAATTAGTGGAACACATAACAATGATAAAAATTTCTCGTTAAGAACAAACCATTATTTGGTATTATTAAAAGTTGATCTTGGGAGAAATGAGAAAAGGAATAGTGAAAAAAATGAGAATAAAATTTAAATGACAAAAAAAGAAAGAAAGGAAATAAAGTGTTGTGGTTAGCTCTGGCCCAGCTCCTGCCCCAAGGACTGTGGATGTGGGGGAGACATCCACATGCTGCAGGCCTGTTTTGCCCCCGGTTGAATCTGCTGATGAAGGCTCCTCTGAACAAGAAGACATGAGTGACAGGGAGGAGGAGAGTGTGGCAGACAGCTCAGAAGGAGATCAATTATCTAGCTCCTCCTTGGATTCAGAACAAGAGTTAATGATACAGCCACGCATTCAGAGAGCGATGCATAGGCAACAACAATTGAGAGATTATTATCAAAGAAAATGAGGCCACCTGTGGTTGGGTGGGGCTGTGGTAATTAGTGAGGCTGCTATAAATAGCAGCCGGTGGGTTTGGCCATTGAGGAGGATTATCTGATTGTAGTGTTTCGTGACTGCTTTACTGACTTTGACTTTTTGTGTGCTGATTTTTCCCTGCTTTGAAACTAAACCAGAGCAAAGTGTGTTTCACTTTGTGAAAGAAGAAGGACTGTGAACTGCATCATAGCTGCAAGCTAAGCATCACAGAACTGATAAGGGACTTGTACAAATTACCAGTTTGGTTGGAGACGAGTGCTCTTTGCTATACCAAAAGAGGGCTTAGTTTAAGTGAATTTTCATTATAAAGAACATTGTTTTGAATTTTCAAATGTGTGTGTGTCTGAAATTTGTACCTGTGAATTTTTGGGAGGAGTCTACCAGAGAGCCCGACAGAACAGAAAGAAAGAAAGAATTCTGAATGAAAACAATTAGAAGATCCTATCATAATAAATGAAAAAAGAATATAAAGAGCTGCTTGAAACATAATGGAAATAATTATATTATTGCAATTTGCAGAGTAAGGTAATGGGAGAATATAAAAAAAGAATCCTTGGTAAAATGCTAAAAGGCTACAAGTGATAAAAAAAATACAAGGGAATGATTACTGTAACAATGTAGAGGAGTAAAAGATTATAAAATTTGTATAAATTAAAAAAGATAGCTACAGTGGATAGTCTCAAAGAGCGCAAGGGTTGGTAAAAATTAAAACAAGATTAAATAGAGAGTGTTGTTGGTGACAATCAGTTTGAAAGTAGGTGAAACAGGCTAAACAAGGAGTCCTCAGCAGAATGAATCGAACTAAAAAAAAGAAGAAATTAAATTATTTGAATGACACTGGAGAGGAAGCATTTTAGAGACATTTGCAATGTCTCAATGAACACACAGTTATAAAGAGACATATAAAAGATCCTAGAAAAAGATGCCAGCCTTTGAGTTCCCACATTAGCAATAGACAATCCTGAATAGAATTCTTACCTCACATGGCATCTGCTGGGACTCACTGGATATTGGGTATAGTATCCTTAGTGTGACTGCAAGATCCCATCTCAAACTGTCTATCACATTGTGTCCAACTATAAGCTGAGGTCCAGTATCTGATTTCCCCCACAGCATAATCAATGCTGTGCTTCAGTGATTAGATGGCCTAGATCAGTGATGGCAAACCTTTTTTTCCTCAGGTGCCAAAAGTACACATGTGCACACCATCACACAGGCATGCATGCCCACATTCATGATTCAATGCTTCCCATGCACCAAAAGCCCTGCATGTGTGGGCCTCCTCACAGGCTGCTCTGTTCCTTTCACATGACATCCCTCTGGTGGCTTCATTTCCCGACTTCCGGTGAGTCCAATAGAGCAGGGGGGTTTTGCCTTCCCCAGGCTCCAGAGGCCGCCCTGGAGCCTGGGGAGGGTAACAATGGCCTCCCCTGCCTTCCTAGAGGACCTCCAGAGGCTGGAAACAGACTTTCTTGACTTCCATTGGTTCTGGTATGCCAATTGTTCACCCTCCCCAAGCTCCAGAGGCTTTCTTGGAGCCTGGGTAGGGGAAAAATGCCCTCCACTGCAACCCTGGAGGCTAAAAACACCCTCCCAGAGCCTCCACACAAGCAGAAAATCAGCTGGCCAGTGCACACATGCCCTGGAACTAAACTAGGGCAATGGCTTGCATGCTGGCAGATATGGCTGCCATAGATTTGCCATCATGGGCCTAGACATGGGAATTTGAAAATTGATCTTTTAAACATTTATATTGTTTGTGTTTTATTAATCTAGGTGAAATGTTAATCTAGATATATTTCTAGTCCATGTATGCCATACACCAAACAAACAAATAACAAACAAATAGTGTTGGATGAACCAAACTTGCATAATTTGGGTTTGTGCCAAACCTTGCAGGGTTCAGTATACCGAACCCAAACCTGGACTTCTAAAAAAGTCCGTGTTCAGGTTTGGCGTTCACTTGAACACCGCGGTGGGCAGGACAATGCCTGGGAGGGGGAGGCGGGGAGGGCTCCTGACTCAGAGCCCTCCCTGCCTCCCCCTCCTGCCCACTGCCCACTTGAAGCTGCCGGCCGGGATCCTGAAGCGCAGAGGGGGGGTTGTGAGGCTCCCGGCCATTGCCCATTTGATGGAGCCTGACCCCCACAGCGCTTCAGGATCCTGGCCTGCAGCTTCAAGCGGGTGGTGGGTGGGAGGGGGAAATGGGGAGGTCTCTGAGTAAGAGCACTCCCCCCTCCCCCACCCAGCCATTGCCTGCATGAAGCTGCCTGCCATGATCCTCAGAAGCTGGCCCAGCAGAACCTGCCTCCCGAGCCCTCTTGTCCAGCAGGAGGTGAAGTGCTGGGGGGGGGGGAGGTGTCAGGCTCCATCAAGCGGGCGATGACCAGGAGCCACCGAAATGAGAGAGAACTAGGGGCAGGGATTTTTGGCAGCTCCCGGCCATCGCCTGTTTGATGGAGCCTGACACCCCCCCCACCCAGCGCTTCGCCTCCCACCGGGCTAGAGGTGTTGGGGTTGGGGTTGGGGTTGGGGTTCGGCGAACCTACCTGAACTTCGATGGCAAGTTCATCTGAACCCGCTGAACCTGAACTTCAATGGGTTTGCCCAACACTACAAATGAACGAATAAAGGAATAAAGAAACAAACAAATGAGCCAAGACAGACATATACAGTATGTATAAAGTAATAAAATATTTAAGAGTGAACTGAAAGGAATTATGTAAAAGTTAGCAATATAAAAGTTTAAAAGATCAATTTTCAAATTCCCATGTCTAGGATAAAAAGAAGTAGAAAAGTAATGAATGCAGAGAAGATGTTGAAAAAGAGAAAGCTACTGATGTAGATGGTCTTACTGGAGAGATACAAAAATACAGATGTGTTCTGCTTACGACCAGGAGCTGTTGCATGTCTGCCTGATCTTACTGTTCACCA
The DNA here is from genome assembly GCF_031021105.1 of Erythrolamprus reginae. Taxonomy (NCBI): domain Eukaryota; kingdom Metazoa; phylum Chordata; class Lepidosauria; order Squamata; family Dipsadidae; genus Erythrolamprus; species Erythrolamprus reginae. Next base: position 276,367,963 of record NC_091950.1, on the reverse strand, counting down.
CACCAAGGAAAAGGGCACAAGAATGATTATTGTAACTGCTAATAAGGAAGTGTGCTTCCTGAAGTGTACTTGGAAAGGTATTTGAAAGGGTATAAGAGGCAATAATAAGCAAAATTGGAAAGTGCAGAGCAGTTATACACAAACAAAAATTGTCCAGACCAAATAGTTGCTCTTTAGTAATGCACTGAGAAATGTCAATGTGAGAAGGGAAATGTGTTGTAGGATTGTCCCTGTGACTATGTAGGACAGACTGGGAGGAAGCTAACCCACCAGATTGCAAGGACACAAGTGATTGGTCAGACAAGAAGACCCAAACCCATAGGTAGCCTCACATTGCAATACACATTTTGCAGCTACTAAGATTGTTGGATAAGCAGGCACAGGGAAGTGATTGAAGCCTAGCAAACAGGGCAGCTGTGAAATCTAGTTTTCCTAGCAGTTCAGAAGTGCACATTCACACATTTGTTTTTAACCGAACAACCTAGATCCTCATTTCACCCACCTCAGAAGGATGGAAGACTGAGTCAGCCTTGAGCTTGGTAAGGTTTGATCTGCCAAATTGTAGGCAGTAGCAGTCAGCAGAAGTAGCTGGCAGTACTTCATTCTAAGCACTATGCCACCGCAGAAGTAAAAATATGGAACTAAGAATGACTGTATCAAAGATCAAGCTAATGGAATTGGAATCATAGTACGTTTTATGTAAATAAATGGTGATAAATGAGAAAAAAAGGTTAATGGATTTAAAATTTATTAAAAGTGAAAAAAGAAGAATAATGTTTATTGAAGAAACATAAATGTAAGAACTGCAAAGAGAGTAGAGAGCATCTGGGCCACTGTGAAGAATGGAAACATGGAAACAGAGAACAGTGTGTCTCTATGCACTTGTTATATTAAAGGTGAGAGTTTGGGTACATTAGGATAAACATAAAAGTTGAATGCATTGGGAATGCAATTCTTAAGAAGTGTATGGTAAGTGACAAAGAGAATGGGTGGATGCTGAATGAATGCACAGTGAATACAAATGTCAGCCATCAGTATGAAAGAAGCATGGTGGGATCATTTGGTCTCATAGGAAGAATGAATTGAATAGATGTTGTTATTTCCTCTTTTTCTCACTTTTAATTTATTGGGCTTACAGTTTCTTATTCTTTTTCTCTCTTCTGCAAATGATTGTTTCTCTTCAAAGGGAACAGCATGTGGGCTACTTACATAAGCGTGCTTACGCTTACTGTATGGTTGCATATTGTTGTGGTGTGTAGAATGGGAAGCCAGGCAAAGGTAATTCTAAACAAGACCTCCTGAACATCATTGTGGATACATTCAGTGCTAGGTGGAGGGCACAGAGGGTGTGTGGAATCGTGTTGGAAGAAGAAAATTCACTTACTGCCCACTCAACGTGTTCTGTCGGGCTCTCTGGTAGAATCCTCCCAAAAATTCACAGGTACAAATTTCAGACACACACACATTTGAAAATTCAAAACAATGTTCTTTATAATGAAAATTCACTTAAACTAAGCCCTCTTTTGGTATAGCAAAGAGCACTCGTCTCCAAACAAACTGGTAATTTATACAACTCCCTTATCAGTCCTGTGATACTTAGCTTGCAGCTAAGCTTGCAATTCACAGTCCTTCTTTCACAAAGTGAAACACACTTTGCTCTGGTTTAGTTTCCAAGCAGGGAAAAATCAGCACACAAAAAGTCAAAGTCAGTAAAGCAGTCATGAAACACAACAAATGATCAGATAATCCACCACAATGGCCAAACCCACAAGCTGCTATTTATAGCAGCCTCACTAATTACCACAGCCCCACCCAACCACAGGTGGCCTCATTTTCTTTGATAATAATCTCCCAATTGTTGTTGCCTATGTATCGCTCTCCGCATGCGTGGCTGTATCATTAACTCTTGTTCTGAATCCAAGGAGGAGCTAGATAATTGATCTCCTTCTGAGCTGTCTGCCACACTCTCCTCCTCCCTGTCACTCATGTCTTCTTGGTCAGAGGAGCCTTCATCAGCAGATTCCACCGGGGGCAAAACAGGCCTGCAGCATGTGGATGTCTCCCCCACATCCATAGTCCTTGGGGCAGGAGCTGGGCCAGAGCTAACCATAATACAATGTAAAAAGGAAAGGGGAAGAAAAGCATTTGCACTTTTTTTACCTGGTAGGGGAAAACATCCTGCCAATTTGCACAGGCCTTTACTTTTTGAAAAAGAACAGAGAACATAATTCTGTCTTAATTCTGAAGCAATGCAAAGACTCTGAAGAAATGCAATAACCTGGATGGCCACCAGATTGTAGCAAGGGATCTGGAAAACCCTATAAGAGGATATGGAAAACTGCCTCTTTTCTTTGATTCCAATTTTTTGTAGGCCAGGTCTGATTTCCATAGAACACCCCGGAGATTTTTCTCCACAAACAATGGCAATTTTAATCACAGAGACAGGCTTAATAGAGTTTTAATGGTTGGACTTTAGAACTCTGAAAAAAGCATTAGAGCCTCCCTTGTCAATAATCCACAACTAAGGAGGCTTACTCAGTTTACAGCAATTCATTTTTGCCATCTTTAGACACAAAACCATCACCACAACACCCTCGCAAACCAAAGCTCACAATTCCTAATCCATCACCATGGTGCATGCACTGAACCAGAGTTTAAAACACAGATTTACCCTCTCCTCAAATTGACATGGTTACTATTGGTTCCCATCTTTACTTGAAGATGCACAGGCTGTCATTTCCTCTCTGTGTTTCTTGTTTCTGTGTGTTTCTATTGGCTCAGCTGCAAGATGTTTTGTCATGATTCCTTCCCACTGAACAGGAGGAGGAAAATCCCATTCATAGAAAACACACTGGCCTTCACAATGTGTCCACTAGGCCAGTGTTTCCCAAACTTGGCAACTTGTACATATTTGGACTTCAACTCCCAGAATTCCCCAGCCAGCTGGCTGGGGAATTCTGGGAGTTGAAGTCCAAATATCTTCAAGTTGCCAAGGTTGGGAAACACTGCACTAGGCTGCCTCAACAGCATCTGGCAAAGCATTGTCTAGACCAGGGATCCCCAACTCCCAAGCCATGGCCCACTATCAGAATATGGCCACCTCAACAGTAGTCTGCCACACATTGCATACATGCAGCTTGACTTGTATGAATGGCAGGTGGCTCACATGAACATCGGTGTGTGACTCAACATGTGCAAGTCAACTTGTGTGCACTGTGTGTGCAAGTGTAGGCACAAAGATTGGGGACCACTTGTTTAGATGTATCATCTACAAATTGTAAGTGGAATGTCTTTGCAGTACTGCACATAGGCCATGCCCATTTTTCAAACAAAGGCAGTCCCCGAGTTACAACAGTTCATTTAGTAACCATTCAAAGTTACAACGGCACTAAAAAAATGATATATGGCCATTTTTCATGCTTATGACCACTGAGGCCTTCCTATGGCCATGTGATCAAAATTCAAAAGTTTGGCAACTGACTCATATTTATGATGGTTGCAGTATCCTGAGGTCATGTGATCACCTTTTGTGATAACCTCTTCAGATTAGGAAAATCAATGGGGAAGCCAGATTCAATTAATAACCCTTTTACCAACTTAACAACAGCTGTGATTCACTTAAAAGTGTTGCAAAAGGTCATAAAATGGGGCAAAATTCACTTTACAAATGTCTTGCTTAGCAACATAAATTTTGAGCTCAATTGTTGTCCCAAGTTGAGGACCATCTGTATTGTGAAGACTTTTTTTTTTTTAAAAAAGCCCATTCATGCAAAATAGGGTAGCATAGTTAGATGGATGAATACATGCAAGAGCATCCACGTTTGTATTGGATATGGATTGCAAATAGGGAGGTTTGCTCATTACTGCATGGCAATTATGTTAATAGATGTTTAACTGCCAATAAAAGGGTGTTCCTGGTGTAGACAGATACATCTGCAGACCAATAATGTACTGAAATGAGTGAACTAAAGGAAACAGCACATACAAAATCAATGCTACTTTGGTGATAAAGCTGAGTAGACCTTTGAATATCCTCCTAACTGCTCAACAGATGCTGCTAAGTGTTAAGAAAGAGCTAGTAAACATTAGAGCAGCAGGAACAGAAGTCTGTTGTTTGGTAGCACAAAACAAACCCAACTTCTTGGAACTTAAATGGTTTTAATATTCTGACTTTCTTCTTGTTTTAGGTGAAATTAATGTATCATGAAGCCATAAAAACCACTATTTAGACTTAGATTGTTGTTCAGTTTTCACAAAGCAGGACAAATCACCTCTATTCAATGCTGTACAATTTTTTGAATACCTACAAGAAGTAATTCCCTGAAATGCCTAGAGAAACAGACAGGGACAAGATAGCAATAGCAATAGCACTTAGACTTATGTACCACTTCATAATGCTTTACAGCCCTCTCTAAGCTGTTTTGTAGAGTCAGCCTATTGCCTCCAACATAGGTCCTCATTTTACCAACCTCGGAAGTATGGAAGGCTGAGTCAACCTTGAGCCTGGTAAGATTTAATCTGCCAAACTGCTGGCAACTGGTGATGAGCAGAAGTAGCTTGCAGTACTGCACTCTAACCCCTGCACCATCATCATTTTTTTCTATACTGTACGCCAAGACATTAGGGAGCATTTTATGGCAACGCCTACAGACCTGAAGGCAAACATGGTCCCAATTATCCACAACAAAACATCTGGAAGCTGCACTTACTTTGCACTGGAGCTATATTTAGTACTCACTCTTTTAAGAAACAAAACTCAGAGCTTCTTCTGGTGTTAGAATTATTATGGTCTATTCTTAATCCTTTAAAACCCTGCTGTTCTGTTCGGGTCGTATGTGACCCGAAGCCAAGTTTGAGTCCCTGTAAAAAATTTTCCCTGCATATCTGAAACTTGAAATTTCATGACTATTCATCATTTCAGGGGTTCTCTCTATGAGAATTTTTTTGGGGGGGTGGGGGGCTTAGTTTTTGCTGGGCAAAAAAAGTTACAAATCTTCTGTTCCCGGGTCACCCTGACCCGGACCGAAAACTCTTCATTTGCAGTGCTTATGTTTGGTCTTTTTGAAAGCTTTTTTCACTTGGAAAGTAGTCTGAACATTTCTACACACAATGATATGAAAATTGAAATGAAAAAAGTAAATCTTATTGGTTTATTTTGCGGATATAATGCATCCCCCCCCGTTTTTGTGATTTTTTTTTCAATTTATGGATAGTTTTGCTTGCAAAATGCATTCTATTTTACTAAAGTTGGTGTGGGATTGGTAGCTTGAACATTTCTGAATATAAGAAAAATATAAAGGAACTGAAAAAAATGATTCTTATTGGTTTTTTAATATCAGAAATAAGGCCTCCCCCCCCCTCGGCTGCTTGCAACCATTTTCACTTTTTATTTTTTTATGCTCCAAATCCGAAATATTCTTTAAACTCTTAGGCATTCATTTACTCAATTTAACAATGCTGATCATCAAAAAATATTTTTGGGGTGGTGGCTAATTGTTTTCTGGGCAAAAAAAAATCATAACTTCGAGTCTGTTTCTGTTCGTATATGATTGGACCAAAAATAATTTTTTTAGGTACTTGAATTTGATCTTTTTGAAAACTTTTTCAACTGGAAAACTAGTTTGAACATTTATGAACATAATGATATGAAAATTGAACTGGAAAAATTGAGACTTATATTTTTATTTTGATCAAAATGCCCCTCCCCCCATCCTTTTTGAATTTCGTATCAATTTCTATTTTTTAAGGCTACAAATCCCTAAGGAATTTTCCCCCAAAAGGTTTGATATACTAAATTGAACATTTCTGAATATAAGAAAAATATAAATGAACTGAAAAAAATGGTTCTTATTGGTTTATTTTTGCCACAAAAGGGCCACCCCCCCCCGGCCTTGCTATGTGCCATTATTGTCACTGTTTATACATATTTGTCTAGAAATATTTGGAATATCCTTTTGAAAATCAACCACATTGTAGCCAGAGAACTAATTTTATGAAACAAATCCATTTTACTAAAAAAAAGTATGTAAGTTTGAAATTAACAGCATAATTTTTATATAAATTGAAATAATTGAACATGGGGGGAGGCATACATTTATGTGCAAAATAAACCAATATGCATCAATTTTTCCAGTTCAATTTTCATATCATTATGTTCAGAAATGTTCAAGCTACCAATCCCACACCAACTTTAGTAAAATAGAATGTATTTTGCTAGCAAAACTATCTGTAAAGTAAAGACTATTTTTAAAAAACGGGGGGGGGGGCGTGCATTTCATCAACAAAATAAACCAATATGCATCAATTTTTCCAGTTCAATTTTCATATCATTATGTTCAGAAATGTTCAAGCTACCAATCCCACACCAACTTTAGTAAAATAGAATGTATTTTGCAGGCATAATAATCAATAAACCTAAAGAAAATTCACAAAAACGGGGGGGGGGGGAAGGCATATTTATGTGCAAAATAAACCAATAAGGATTAATTTCTTCAGTTCAATTTTCATATCATTGTGTGCAGAAATGTTCAGACTACTTTCCAAGTGAAAAAAGTATTCAAATTGACCAAACATAAGCACTGCAAATGAAGAGTTTTCGGTCCGGGTCAGGGTGACCCGGGAACAGAAGATTTGTTACTTTTCTTAAACAGAACAGGAGTGTTAATCCAATTTTTTTGGGGGGGGGGAGATGCAGGTTAATTGGTTAATTTCCCATATCCCAAATACCTTAGGAATAGAAAAGTGTATAAATAAGTGAACATTATTTATTTATTTATTTATTTATTTTTGGGGTATGGGATGGAAGGTGTCATGTCTTCAAAGTGACTTTATGTAAAGTAATAGGATATATTTAGTTAAATATATATTTATCCCATTTTTTGATCCATGAGTCCTAAAGTGACTTCCCTATAAAATTATTGGTAAAAGAGGATGACCAATGTCAAATATCAGCTGGAACTAGAACAAGCAATCAGTCAGGCGGTAGGGAAAGCAAGTAGGATGCTTGGCTGCATAGCTAGAGGTATAACAAGCAGGAAGAGGGAGATTATGATCCCGCTATATAGAATGCTGGTGAGACCACATTTGGAATACTGTGTTCAGTTCTGGAGACCTCACCTACAAAAAGATATTGACAAAATTGAACGGGTCCAAAGACGGGCTACAAGAATGGTGGAAGGTCTTAAGCATAAAACGTATCAGGAAAGACTGAATGAACTCAATCTGTATAGTCTGGAGGACAGAAGGAAAAGGGGGGACATGATCGAAACATTTAAATATATTAAAGGGTTAAATAAGGTTCAGGAGGGAAGTGTTTTTAATAGGAAAGTGAACACAAGAACAAGGGGACACAATCTGAAGTTAGTTGGAGGAAAGATCAAAAGCAACATGAGAAAATATTATTTTACTGAAAGAGTAGTAGATCCTTGGAACAAACTTCCAGCAGACGTGGTAGATAAATCCACAGTAACTGAATTTAAACATGCCTGGGATAAACATATATCCATCCTAAGATAAAATACAGAAAATAGTATAAGGGCAGACTAGATGGACCATGAGGTCTTTTTCTGCCGTCAGACTTCTATGTTTCTATGTTTCTAATAGTTCCACACTTGAAACAATTTTTTTCTGTTTTAAAAATATGCCTATGCAACATTAATTTGTTATTTTAAAGATTATTTTATCCCAAAGATGACAATTGTCATAGTAGTCTACCTAGGCTACCCATCTAGTTATTTTACATTGCCAACAAATTAATAAAGAGTTCTTGATAAGAAAGACAAAGAAGACTGGTGGAAGAAAATGAACTGGAAATAAAAACTAAAGACCTACAAATAGCACAACTGTGGTAAAAGAAAGCAAAAATAGTAATTCCAAGAGTTCTGTAGCACCATCTGGACACCATTGTTATTGAGAAAATAACCATCAGTCAATTGCAAATAGTCAATTGACCTTCAATCAGCTTTATTTGGAATAACTTACATCCTATGGCAATATTTTTAATATTATTAAAGAACAACTGCCCATCCCAGGTCCTTGGGAAGGACTCAATAGGTGAACAAAAATGCCAAATTCAGCCTATAGGTCTGGCTGTGTAATCAACCATTATAATAAAAGTCAACTTGAAATGAAATTTGGAAGCCTTACAACAATGAGAGACTGGATATGAGTTTTCTACCCTTAGCTACTAGTAAAAGGAGGCTTTTTGAGAAGAAAAATCCCTCCTTCTAAAGTTGACATATAGGAAATGGGAGTTCTGGCTTAATAAGATAATATTGTTGGTAGCTCTGGAAGGTAAGTGGCTATGGGAATGACTTTAGGAATGGCTTTTTTGTTATCAAGATTCACCCTGTTGAGGTGTAATTCAAATCAGCTAGGCTTAATGACAAGTAGAGTGGATCGTTCTCCTGGCTGCTTGATCTGTTCTCTGGACTCACATTGGAGTCTTCTCAACAAATAGAATGACCATAGTGAAGTTGGTGATTATGACTGTATAGTTGAATACCTATACTTTTTAATGTGTGTTGCATACAGGAGACAATAAAATAAATGAAACTTTGTTCATGTGGTCATTTATGCTGTTTTATTTTATGTGACGGTATATAAATTTAACAAATAAACATGTCGCCCAAAAATCAAGGGTTATTTCTTTTGGAAACATTGTATAACATATGCAAAGCTGGACAAATATTATTGATAAATTATATGTATGCCTAATGTAATAATGTACTGTCACTGATTTATTACAATCAGTGCATTGTAAACTATTGCTGCAATGACTTTAAAAGTTTAGCTGTTCTTAAGTGGATAAATAAGGCTGGACTAAAACTATTGACCTGGCTTGAAAATATTTATTGATTTAAAACTTACACATAGTGACCTTTATTATTAGACATTCTAGGATGGTATATTAGCCTACCTAAGCAACCTATGTAGCCATTATACTTTGTCAACAAATTAATAAAGAGATGATTTATCCCATAATGTAAAATCCAATCAATAGGATCCCCCAAGGAACCGTGTCATAGCTGGAGTGCTTTAGCTATTTATTTATTTATTGTATTTATAATTTACTCAATAATCAAAGTTCCCCGTGTACATTAAATTAAAGGAAAAAAAGTGATGAGCTTGCTACAGATCACATTTGGGCAAGCTAAAAAGGCACTTTCCCAGAAATGCAGTTAGTGTTGCAAATTGATTGCTTCAATATCGGTCTGGATGGGTGCTTCGCTTCAATAAAGCTTTGGACAAAATTCTTTGTCAAGATTGTTTTGTGCAATGAATTCTATCATTTTGAATAACACCGAAACAAAAGTCCAACATTGGTCTTATTCGGCTTCCCTCTTGACATTTATGTATGTATGTATGTATGTATGTATGTATGTATGTATGTATGTACGTACGTACGTACGTACGTACGTACGTACTTACTTACTTACTTACTTACTTACTTACTTATTTATTTATTTATTTATTTATTTATTTATTTATTTATTTATTTATTTATTTATTTATTTGGTCATACAAATATAGTATTGTATTGTAGTATGTTTAACATAATATAAGTATAAAGTAGAGATAGAAAAGATAAAAAAGACATTAGAACAGGTATGGTAGGCACAAAGGTACACTTATACATGCCCCTTACAGGCCTCTTAGAAAAGGGGAGAGGTCTATTGTAGATAAAGTAAGATTGAAGATTTTGGAATTGGAGGAAGAAACAACAGAGTCTGGTAGTGAATTCCAGGCGTTGACCACTCTATTGCTGAAATCGAATTTTCTGCAGTCTAGTTTGGAGCGATTTACATTTAGTTTGTATCTATTGCATGCTCCTGTATTGTTGTTGTTAATTGTGGAATAGTCGCTAACAGAGAGTACATTGTGATGTATGATTTTATGAACAACAGTTGAATCAGTTTGGAGGCGGCGTAGCTGTAAATTTTCTAAACATAGTAATTGAAATCTGGAGGAGTAAGGCAATTTGTTGCATGAGGAGGAGTGGAGGACTCTTCTTGTAAAGTATTTCTGGACTCCTTCAATTGTATTAATGTCTGTTATGCAGTGTGGATTCCATACAGGTGAGCTGTATTCAAAAATTGGTCTGACAAATGTTTTGTATGCTCTGGTTAGTAGATCAGTGCTTCTAGAGAAGAAGCTGTGTAGAATTAAGTTTGTGACTCTTAGTGCTTTTTTGTCAATGCTGTTGCAGTGGGCTCTGGCACTTAGGTAATTGGAAATGAGTACTCCAAGATCTCTGACTGAGTGAGGGTCTTCTGCGAATTCAGTTTGTCCAAGTGTGTATTTAGTATTTGGATTCTTTTTACCAATGTGTAGGACAGAGCATTTGTTGGATGAGATTTGCAGTTGCCAGTTGTTAGACCATTCAGCTACATGGTCAAGGTCCTTTTGAAGGGTAGAAGTATTATCAGAGGCATTAAATAGCTTAACATCATCAGATAAGAGAACACAGTTGCTTGTAATATTGTCACAGAGATTGTTTATGTAGAGTATAAAGAGAGTAGGTCCTAGGACACTGCCTTGGGGAACACCACTGTTAACTGGAGCAGGATTAGATATGGCATTACCTATTTTGACCACCTGTTGTCTGTTTGACAGAAACGCTGATATCCAATTGTACAGTGGTTCTGCGATGCCATAGGATTTTAGTTTCATAAGAAGTTTGTCATGAACTACTGAATCAAAGGCTTTGAAAAAGTCTATGTAGATTGCATCAATTGATTTACCCTGGTCAATTTGGGTAGTCCATATGTTTTTGCAGTGTAAAAGTTGCAGGTTGCAGGATAATATTTTTCTGAAACCTAATTGTTTGTTGGAAAGTAGGTTATTTGTTTCAAGATAGAGTGTAATGGTTTGGTTAATGATGGATTCCATGATTTTGCAAGTGATGCAGGTCAAGGAGATTGGTCTATAATTTTCAACATTGCTAGGATCACCCTTTTTGAAAATAGGATGACCGTGGCTAGAGACCAGAGTTTAGGTAGGGAGCTAGTTGTAGAAGATATTTTGAAAATTATGCTTAGGGGTTCAGCCAGAGTTGAGGAGAGGTTTTTTTAAGAAGTATGCACATAGTCCATCAGGTCTGATAGATAGAGATGGTTTTAGGTTGTGCAGTGATTTCTTAACATTTTCTTCGGTAAAGTCGATTTGTGTTAGATCATTGAAGTAAGTTGGGGTGTGACTAGGAAATGCTGGGCATGAGCTGTTACTATTCACAAAGACAGAGCTGAAGAGGTTGGCTTTAATTGTTTCATCAATATACTCTATGTCATTTGGTCCCATAATTGGTGGGATGGATCTAGAGTCTTTAAGTTTGTTGTTTACAAAGTTATAGAAGGCACGAGTGGATTTTGTGCATCGGAGGTTTTTTTCATGTTTGATATGATAGTTGGTACATTTAGTCTTTATTTGATGACATAAATTTTTATAGCGGTTTTTAATGTTTGCAACATAGCCTGTGTTTTTTTTTACGGCAAAGTAATCTATTTTTGGATTGTAGCTTTCTTATTTTTATGGGTAATTTATTTCTCTTGGTTTTGGTGCATATTAGCGGTACATGCGATTTTATGACTCTTTGGATCTCGAGCAGAAATTTATTGTAATAGTCATCTACAGTGATATAGCCGGAGAATATTGTGTTCCAATCAAGAGATGAGAGGTCAGAGTCTATGTTGTCATAGTTGGCATTGTTAAAGTTGAAATTGGTTCTTCTGCTTTTGGCATTGTTTATGAGAGGACGTACATTGAGGCAAAAGTCAATTGTGCTGTGGTCACTGTTAGAAAAGGGTTCTCTTACTTGGAGTCCATAAATTGAATGTAAACTGTTGCAGAATGGCAAGTCTTACACCCACGGAAGGTATAGATTGACATAAAGCTATTTCTGTACACACAAGGGAGACTTCAAGTGATTAATGGCAGCCGCCTCAGCAAACCACAGGAAACGAGAGTTCCCATGTCACAGTAAAGCTTTAAATGCAGAAATTGGACCCACCTGGTGGCCCATAGATAGTAAGTGTCTCGCAATGGCTGAAGGCATTTTATGACCATGATTTGCTGCTGTTGGATTAGTCATGGATGTGCCTAGATTTCAACTGCACAGAGGTATTCATAAAGTCCATGGAGTATTTTCAGCAATCAGAAAGAAATTATATGTGGTGTCTTCACCCAACTCCAGGGCTAAGTCTTGGAGCCCCCTCAGCACATACTAAGTGATTTCAATGGACCTTGGTATGTATCAGGAATTTATGGTGTTACCTAGTTTGATAATGAAATGTCTCCATGATAACAACCAAGCTTGGAGGGCACTAAGGATCTCACAGATTCAACTCTGAGCTACAAATATTCTTTTTGACTGGTTCTCTGTCCATAGAGTTCCTGTTGCCCAGCACATCAGTCCTCTGCTTTAGCATTTGCTAAGCAGGTTTCAGGCTACTCTGATATACCGTCAATTAATCTTAGTATTCTTTATATACTATTCCATTAACATGTATCACCTCATAGGATCCAGGAAGCATGCCTTCTTTGCCTACCTACTTTCTGGAGCATGAGCCCTTCTCTATCTGCTCTCATATTGGCTGTGTTCAGAGATATAGATTCAGTCAGTAAAAAAAAAAAGTGATGGAAGGTTATTTTAATATATGTTTACTGTGGCAAGATTACTATATGGAATATACGCAATATACAAGATGGAAAATTGGATAGTACCCACTATGGAGGAATGGTGGTATAGTTGAAAGATTTTGCTGAAATAGATAAATTGACTTCTTTGATTAGAGAAAAGGCCCTGTCTACATTATTTGATGGCTGGAAGCCTCTGATGTGGTTTTTGTGTAAAAATGAAAAAAAAAGAAATGAACTTGTGAGATATAGTTTTGATGATTAGATTAGACAGATTATAGAAAGAAGAATAATATGATCTAACTTTAGAGAGAGAGGTTCAAATATATTTGTACACATAACTGTTGTGAATAATATCAGAAGACACTTTAATATCTTTTTTTCCTTTCTTTTCTATTTTTCCATCTTTTCTTGTGCTTTTTTTCTTTTTCTTTGATTTCCACCTTACTTTATATTGCTCTGCATTTTGGTTTAAATTTTTTTATTAAAAATTATATACAAAAACAAATATACAAGAAATGTTCTGAAACCTGGACTCTGTCCCAACTTTTCAGTTATAGTTGATGGGTGGGGTGAGGGGAGAAGAGAGCACTCTGCCTGTGGGTCTATCTTTTAATAGTTGTTTTTCCTTCAGTGTTTGGGTGATGTTTTTTTTTAATCCATTATGGTTCATATGGGATGCAATGACTCAGCAGCTAAAGATCTTCAGCTTGTCAGCTGGAAACATTTGAGACCCGAGCATCGCCTAATTAGGTAAACTCCCATTAGTTGCCTCAGCCCCTGCCCACCAACAGTTTGAAAGCATGCAAATGAGAGTGGATAGATAAGTACCTTCAATGGGTGGCGCAGCAGGTAGAGTACTGAACTGCAGGCCACTGAAGCTGACTGTAGATCTGTAGGTCAGCGGTTCAAATCTCATCACCGGCTCAAGGTTGACTCAGCCTTCCATCCTTCCAAGGTGGGTAAAATGAGGACCTGGATTGTGGGGACAATATGCTGGCTCTGTTAAAAAAGTGCTATTGCTAACATGTTGTAAGCCGCCCTGAGTCTAAGGAGAAGGGCGGCATGAAAATTGAATTAACAACAACAACAACAACAACAACAACAACAACAGTGTTTCATGTACCTCAGCGTAGAGTCATGCCAACCACACAATCACAGAAATTTCCTTGGCCAATCCTGCTGCCTTTGCTAAGAAAAGGAGATGAGCACTGCCCCTAGAATCAAACTTTGATTGGGCACAGGAAACCCGTGTCATGGGAAAACTGGAACTCTTGTTATTCTATTAATGTTTTAAATTATGCTACCAGACTTATTCTATTAATTATTATTATTATTATTATTATTATTATTGTTATTATTATTATTATTTATTAGATTTGTATGCCGCCCCTCTCCGTAGACTCGGGGGGGCTCACAACAGTGATAAAAACAATACATAATGACAAATCTAATAATTAGAATCTAAAATAACAATAGTACATTTTAAAAGTCTAAAAAGCAAGGGACCCAAATATAAAAACATACATTCAGTCATATCATGCACAAAAACTACATAGGCAGGGGGAGATGTCTCAGTTCCCCCACGCTTGACGACAGAGGTGGGTTTTAATTAAGAAGTTTACGAAAGGCAAGGAGGGTGGGGGCAGTTCTAATCTCTGGTGGGAGCTGATTCCAGAGGGTCGGAGCCACCACAGAGAAGGCTCTTCCCCTGAGTCCCGCCAGATGACATTGTTTAGTCAACGGGACCTGGAGAAGACCAACTTTGTGGGACCTAACTGGCCGCTTGGATTCGTGTGGCAGAAGGCGGTCTCGCAGATATCCTGGTCCGGTGCCATGATATGTTACCAGAACTGGGTATCCATTTCTAAAACAAACAAGTAAATAAGTGTGAATCAGTCTGATCAAGTAGAGGTAACGTCTGGCATCTCCTAATTAAAAAATAAAATAAAATAAAAAATGGTACAGGTGTCACAGAAAATGTGTCCCAAAATCAATGGCTGAAAGACCCCACAAGCAGTCATACTATATGAAACTTATCAACTAAAGATAGCAGCTGGGCATTGTCTTTTTCACCATTATGATTAAGTATTCCCAGAGTCTGTCATTGCTATCATATTAAAAAGCTTTAGGCTCAGTCATATAGCAAGCAAGGATATCCCATCAGAAAGGTTCCTGATAATTTAACAATGGGGGGTCTGCTTAAATGCTAACAGAATCCTCAAGCAATTTGTGCAACATTTATCCATAGGATTACAAAAAGGGCTTAATCTTTAATACTTGTCTTTAATACTTAATCTTAATGTCTTACTTATTGGAGTTCTGAAACCGTCTTCCCACCCTTTCACAAATAAAAGTTAGAATGGCAAACAGAGACATTTGAACTAGCAAACGTTTGTCTTTTATTTTTCTTTGTTCAAGAGTTTCTTCAGATTTCCCCTTTCTTTGAATTTTCTTGGTTATATTTGGTAGAAAAGCTAGAACATTTCAGAAAAGAAAGATAACCCTTTACCCTTTCACGGAAAATCAATATCCGAGATGGTGCTTTAGCTTACGTGGACTTTGTCAGATGTTTAACCTACCCCAGAAAGCCCTTCTGGTGTTCATCAATTATCGTTTTACGTCAAGTGAGTAAGAAACAAATATTCTTTTTTACGTGACAAATGATGAAAGAAATCAGAGGCATTTTATTATGGCCCACTTAAGATGTGAATGCTTCTAGGCTAGGTGGCAAAGAGGAGATTTGTCAGCATTTTTGTAAAATATCGTGTGTTGTGCAGATTTGATGTCATTTTGGAAGCAGACAACAGGGGAAAAAACAATATTGATTTCTCAACGACGCACTACTGTGTTTCCAGAGTAAAAACCTCTATAGTGAGGTGACATTTCATTTAGAGCACCATTTACTGGGTGAATTATTTTTCATCATTCTAAGACAGCAAGACTACAGACATTTCCTAAAGGAGAAAGTCATGTTGAATTTCCTGGGCTTTATGTGTAGTACAGTCCTAAACTGTCTACTCAGATTAAACATTTAATTGTAAAATATCAAGCTGTTGCATACTAAATACATGCTGTAGCCTACAAAGGAGAAAAGGTTAAACCCCATTGACATCGGAGGTTTTCAATAAGAGACTGGGCAGCTATTTGTCCAGAATGGTATATAGTCTGCTGCTTAATTAGGGGTTTGTACTAGAAGACCTTCAAAGTCCCTTCCAACTCTGTTATACTATGTTCAATGTTCCAATGGAATTGAATAGGAGGTAGAATATTTCCAGAGCAGAAAGGATCACAAACCCATTTGGCACAGATCAAAACTGTCTCACAGGAATGTACAGAGAAACTCTTTGTCCAAAAAGCAAACCTCTGGAATGCAGCCCCTCCTACCCGGGAATCTAGGTTATATTTCACCATAGTTAAATAATGAAGGGCCACTTCAAGGAAGCCAATGGTCCTAGGATGTATTCACAAGTCATTGTCAGGAGTGGAAAAGGGCTGGCAGATGGAATCACCGGGAGGGAAACATATTTGAGCTAGAAAAGGTTAGGGTTGCCCTAATCAAGTATGCACTGGGTTTATTAATTTATTGATTTATTGATTTATTGATTTATTGATTTATTGATTTATCGATTTATCGATTTATCGATTAATCGATTTATCGATTTATCGATTTATCGATTTATCGATTTATCGATTTATCGATTTATCGATTTATCGATTTATCGATTTATCGATTTATCGATTTATCGATTTATCAATTTATCAATTTATCAATTTATTAATTTATTAATTTAAATTTGTATGCCGCCCATCTCCTGAGGGACTCTAGGTGGCTCACAACAAAGATTAAAACATATAAATAATATGAAAAGCACTAAAAACAATCTAAAAACCCTTTGAATCCCATAGTTAAAATCCATACATAGCATTTATGGCTGATGGTATACCATCAGATCAATGTAGATCAACGATGGTATACCATCAGACCAATGACCTCAGGCCTGCTGGAAGAGCCAAGTCTTTGCAGCTTTCTGGAAGGCCAGTAGGGTGCAGGTAGTCTCGATCTCAGGAGGTATCTGGTTCCAGAGAGTCAGAGCAGCCACAGAGAAGGCCCTCCCCTGAGAACCCGCCAGCTGATACTGTTTAGCTGATGGAACCCGGAGAAGAACAACCCTCTGGGCCCTTATCGGTCGCTGGGAGCTATGTGGTAAGAGGCAATTTCATAGATAGTCTGGCCCTAAGCTATATAGGGCTTTAAAGGTAATGACCAACACCTTGAATTGCGCCTGGAGACCAATTGGGAGCCAGTGTAGTCCATGGAGGATAGGTGTAACATGGGGGTACTAGTGTACCCACAACAGCTCACGCGGCTGCATTCTGGACCAACTGTGGTTTCTGTACGCTCTACAGAGGTAGCCCAATGAAGAGCACATTGCAAACATCTAACCGTGAGGTGATAAGGGCATGAGTGATCTTGAGAAGAGCCTCATGTTCCAAGTAGGGTCGCAATTAGTGCACAAGGCAAATCTGTACAAAGGTTCCCCCTAGCTACAGCTGTCAGATGTTGATCTAATTTTAGTATTGAGTCTAGAAAGTGTTCTGTCTGGGTTTTCCCAGACCTCCACACCCACTGAAAAAACAGCCAGACACTCTGGTAAAATCCAAAAGTAATTTATAGCAGGAAAAAATAAGCACAAAGGAAAACCTGTCTTCACAGCAGACAGGTTACAATACTTTACAACAGGGTCCTGATGTCCAGTCAATTCCAAAAGCTTCTTGCTGGCACCCCCCCCCCCAAGGTTTCAAGAGTCCAAGGCACAAACCAGGATTGTAGCCACCAAAGTTCACAGACAGGTCTCACGAATCTCCAAGATAAAACTCCACAAGCCAGGAAGGGTGGGGCCGCCTTTTATCCTTTCCCAAGAGCACCACACCCAAACCCAGCTGTGACCTCTAATGCTGGTAATATCTAGCCAATTGCGTTCTTCTCTCGTTAGCTCTCCTCTGTCGCATATCTATGAAGTCACTAGCATCTTCCCCCAGGGAATCCAGGCTGCTTGCTGGGGAGAGCTCCCCCTGGTGGAACTCTGGCTGTCCTTCATCTTCAGCCTGGGATTCAGCTTCTTCATCAGTCTGCCCCTCCTGGTCCTCAGCCTCTGAGCTGGACACCGACAGCAAATCAGCCATTCCCGGAGGGGTCCCAGGCTGAACCACAACAGAAAGACACCCAAATTACAAAGCCATTCTGAGGGGGTGTGTGTAATTTTTCCCCTCCCAGAACCAAGGATGGACAGTTGATATAACATTTGGAGGTAATACCCACAGCCATTCGGTCTTGTCAGGATTAAGTCTGAGTCTATTTACACCCTCACAGCCTCCAGGCCCTGGCACATCACATGCACTGCTTCACTTAACTGGCACAGCGTGGAGATACAGGGGGTGGACAAATAAATGGAAACTCCTTGAAAAATCATCAAAATGTCTTTTAATATGGTGTTGGTCCACCTTTTGCAGCATACACAGCCTCAATTCTCCGAGGTATTGATTCATGCAAATTGTGAATTGTTTCCAAAGGAATTTTAGCCCATTCTTCAGTTAAAGCACCCTCCAGTTCTTTTAGAGACGATGGTGGTGAAAACCGACTTCTTACTTGAATCTCTAAAAATGACCATAAATGCTCAATAATGTTGAGGTCTAGTGATTGTGGTGGCCAGATGACATGCTGAACTTCATTAGAATGTTCCTCATGCCATTCTTCAACAATTCTTGCTCTATGGATTGGTGCATTATCATCTTGAAAGATGGCATCCCCCTCTGGAAACAGTTCTTGAACCATAGGATGAATTTGGTCAGCCAAAATTCCTAAATAGTGATGGCTGTTAATTCTTCCATTGGAAATTATTGGCCCAGCGGATTTCCAAGAAATAGCACCCCAGATCATCACTTAACCCCTGCCATGTTTGACGGTTGGGAGAAGGCAGTCTGAATGAAATGATTATTTTGGCTGTCTCCAAACGTAAACACAGCCAGAGGTTGGAAAAAGGGTCAATGATGATTTGTCAGAAAAAAAATCACATTTTGCCACTGCTCGAGGGACCATTTCTGGTGGGTTCTACACCACTTTAAACGCTTTGAAACATTTGTCTTTGAGAGCAGAGGTTTTCTAATTGCAGCTCTTCCATGGAATCCAGATTTGTGAAGCTCCCTTCGAACAGTTTTTCTGGAAACTGGGTTCTATTGAGCTCTGCAGTGATTTTAGGAGCTGTGGTCTTGCGATCTGCTCTAAAAATTCGCTTTAGAGTCTGACAGTCTCTCTCAGACAACTTTGACTTTCCACCAGACCTGTGCTTGGCTGAGGACGTTTTCCCTTCTATTTCAAAAGCAGTGATTACTTTTGAGACATTACCTCTTGAAACGCCAAATATTTGGGCACTTTCTGTTACACTAGCGCCTGCCATTCGAACACCAACAATTTGGCTTATTTGAAAGTCTGAGAGGTCTGCCTTTTCTAGAAGGTTATAACCAATTTCCTTAAATTTCTGTAAAAAAAGAAGGTAGTTTAAAAAAACATATCAAATAACAGAATTTTTTTTAAAAAACCATTAAAATATGTCAAGTTTTGATTGATTTGAACATTTTCTAACATTATGATGCCAAAAAGTCAAGTGTTTCCATTTTTTGTCCACCCTCTGTATATAACTGGGTATCATCAGCATATTGCTGGTACCTCACCCTGTGTCATTGGATGATCTCACACAGTGGTTTCATGTAAATGTTTTTAACATGAAGAAATGTAAATGTTAAATAGTAGAGGACAGAGGACTGAACCCTGAGGCATCACAAAGGAGGGGTCTGGGGGTCAATCTCTATCCTGCCAACACTGACTGAGATCAACAAGTGAGATAGGAGGAGAACCACTGTATCACAGAGCTTCCAACTCCCAACTCCCTTATCCTTCATCACAGAAGGATACCATGGTCAATGGTATTGAAAGCAGCTGAGAGGTCAAGTAGCACCAACATAGAGGAATGACCTCTATCTCGGGCTTGCCAGAGATCATCCATCAGAGTTACCAAAGCAGTTTCTGTGCTATAGCCAGGTCTGAAGCCTGATTGAAAAGTGTCTAGATAATTGGTTTCATCCAATTACCACAGGAGTTGGAGTGCCACTACTTTCTCTATAACCTTTCCCACTAAGGGTAGGTTGGAGACTTGATGAAAGTTCTTTAAATCAACTGGATCCAGGGAACGCTTTTAAAAAATAAAAATAAAAAATACTTTATTAGTTTATTAAAAAAAAGAAAACAGGGAAAAGGGGGATGGGAATACAAAAAAGAGAAGTGGGAGGGGGTGGGGTAAACAGTATTTTTATACAATGGCTTATATATATTATTGTATGCACATTCCGAATATTTGTCTATATGTAAATATTTTGTATTCAATATTCTTATTTGGATAATCTTATAGCTGTAATATTTAATAGTCCAAGAATAACGTGGAAAGAGAAGGTGATTGGAGGTGGGATAGAAAAAGAAAGAGGGAAGAAAGAAAAGAAGAAGAAAGAGAGAAGAGAGAGAAAAAGAGAGGAGGAGGAGTACCTGCAAACTAGCGAGCATTTGGATTGTGACGGCTTAGTTTGATTATGTTTGTTATTTTTGTTAGTGAGAAGTAATTGCAGATTGTGATATTAGTAGGTTACTAGTAATTATCAAGTGGATTGAACTCAGACAGGGATTGTATTGTTTTTGGTCCGAATTTCTATTATGCATATCTTTATTTTGATTCATATTAAGAGATTTTAATTATTTTTGAGGAGGGAACGCTTCTTAAGGAAGGGCCTCACAACCACTTCTTTTAATGGTTGTGGGAAGGACCCCTCCCTCAAAGAGGCGCTAACCCGAGCCTTAAGCCATCCTCATGTCACCTCCCTGCTGGCCAAAACCAGCCAGAAGGAGCACATGTCCAATAAACACATGGAGGAACTCATCACTCCCATAGCCTTGTCCACATCCTCAGGAGTCATAGACTCAAATTCATCCCACAGAAAGAACTAAGACCTACCCCTGTCAGCTTGATCAGAA
This sequence comes from Erythrolamprus reginae, assembly GCF_031021105.1. Taxonomy (NCBI): domain Eukaryota; kingdom Metazoa; phylum Chordata; class Lepidosauria; order Squamata; family Dipsadidae; genus Erythrolamprus; species Erythrolamprus reginae. The sequence continues at coordinate 276,347,250 of NC_091950.1, read as the reverse complement.
TTGCCCAATCAGAGTCCAGGTCCATCCAAATCTGGGCAACTTTATCCGTCAGAAACTGAACAAATTCCTCAGTTTTACCCTGCAAAGGTTCCTCAATTTCCTCTACATTGAGAAGAGAATGAGACACACTAGAGGGTGGCTGGACATGAATCCGTGGATGCAATAAGTGTGGAAAAATGTGACCATTTTGCCACCTGTATTGCCACTAAATAAGTGCTAATAAAGGCTCTTAAAAGTGTTCTATCTGTCTACTGTCTACATTCAAAGCTAACCAAAGGATGCTTCTGGGTTGAAAGGATTTGACTGTGCAATACAGCTTCCTGATTGCCAAAAGTAATGAAATCTTCAGGGAGGATTCCCTATGATTGCATCCCCACCCCTTCTGCTGTCCAAGGCAAGGGCTTAAATTCCTCTTTGGACACCTGCCAGCCAGGTAACAAAGTATGCTAATTTGTCTGTTTATAAAGACAGAAGAGTGGATGGGCCTTTCCGTACCTGTGGGTCCTAAGATAGCTATCAATCTTGCTTTTATTGTAATTGTTATGTCTGCACTGTATTTACTGTAGCTCCTTTATATTTAGTAAAAAGATAATAACCAGCTTTCTTTTTTCTTTTTTCATTTCCAAAAAATGATGTATGAGAGATCCCTTTATGAAGGGTTCAAGCAAGATTTCTTCGAGGAGGAGGAGTTTGTACTAAATAATTCTCTTGCCAGCAGTATTTCCTAAATATCCCTGTAAAAGCTTCTGAATTTCTGGAGCGGCTTTTCAAGGTTGCATAAAGGAGTTAAAGGTACAATAATCAGTTAGCTTACATTATATATCTAATGGGAATCCCAGGCTGGAAATCAGTATCCATGGACTTTAGATGAATATCTCAATGAGCAGGGGAGAAGCAGTAGGAGAGGGACTTGATGGTGGAGTACATGTTATTATATCCATATGGAACTCTTACTTAAATATTCAGCAATTCTTACTAATGATTCCACCTGGGATTTGTGGGAGGTTCCTGTCTGAGACTTTGTGGAACAACTGTTCATGACAATGAAACGAATAGACTAGAGGTCCTTGGAGATCATTCATGGTTGTCCCAAAGGCGCTTTTTCGAGAGGCAACTGAATTTTCTTTGGGGGGTTTTTGAAGTCATTTTGCTTCTCACCCAAGAAATTTCTTCAGCTGAATGAGAAACAGGAATCAAAAAGAAATTAATGGCAAGATCCCAAAGTTCTGCTTTTACAGATAATGTCTTGCAAATGAGCCAGGGTGGCGCAGCAGGTAGAGTGCTGTACTGCAAGCCACTGAAGCTGACTGTAGATCTGTAAGTCAGCGGTTCAAATCTCATCACCGGCTCAAGGTTGACTCAGCCTTCCATCCTTCTGAGGTGGGTAAAATGAGGACCCGGATTGTGGGGGCAATAGGCTGGCTCTGTTAAAAAGTGCTATTGCTAACATGTTGTAAGCCGCCCTGAGTCTAAGGAGAAGGGTGGCATAAAAATTGAATTAATAACATAAATTAATAAATAATAAATGAAGATAGAAAGCAGCTAACCTATATAATAATAATAATAATAATAATAATAATAATAATAATAATGATGATAATAATAATAATAATGATAATGATAATAATAATGATGATGATGATGATGATAATAATAATGATGATGATGATGATGATAATAATAATAATAATTTATTGGATTTGTATGCTGCCCCTCTCCGTAGATTATATACATCTATCTGCCTTAATTCTATGTATGACATAAAAGAAGAGGCATATGCCTGATGATTCAGAAATGTGACGTTTTCTCTTACGACCCAAAATAAATATGAGTTCAACTCCAGGTTTTTCTTGCTTGGTCTACTTTTAATGAGCACTTTTCAACTATATTGAACTTTAGCCTACTATATTCTATGCAAAACACTTGAGAGCTAATGAATACAGACACCAGAAATAGTAACTGAAGACTGAAAGAATAGCAGATATATACAGTATATCCTTTTAATTCTATTTAGGGAAGCCAGTTAGACATAGACACAGACATAGACCCATGGACCTACAAAGATACATAGACCCACACATGTTAAAACTCAACGCAATGTAAAAACTAGTAGGTCAATATAAAAAAGCTGTAATAATAATGTCAGCAGGAAGGTTAGCATCTGTGTAAATTGTTGAGTGTTTAAGACCTGATATATAACTGTTATTATGAAGGATGATATCTATATGTCTGTATAAGTTGTGTTTTGTTTTTGTCTTTGTTTGTTTATTTTATGGTATTTGTTCTTTTTAACATAAATAATTAATAAAGATTATTTTTAAAAACTCAACGCTTCAACTGATTTTTACTCAAAAACTGAGCCTCGATTAGTTAAACAGTTATAAAGGAGAAATGTGCTTGCTAATTATAGTGTTATAGGTATTTAATATACGCATTTATAAGTATTTGGAAATTGTTGTGATTCAGCCTGAGGCTCCTCAGGGACCGGCTGGAGCTCTGCCGGATCCATGCCCAGAGGAGGAGGACAGTGAACAGGAGGGGGAGGACCAGGCAGACAGGGGAGAGGAATGTCAGGAAGAGGAGGAGGGAGAGCAGCTTGAGACCCCGGGGGGGGGGGGGGCTCTCCCCAGCTAGTAGCCTGGATTCATTGGATGAAGATGCACAGGCTATAATAGACATGAGGCAGCGACATGCAGTTCAAAGACGGGGCCAATTAGAAAGGTATTTCCATCCCTGAATTGGTAACAGCTGGGTTTGGGTGTGGTTCACCTCAGCAGGGTTGAAAAGGCAGGCCCTCCCTTACAATCTTGTGGAGAGTTATCAACTGGGAGTCCTGTGACCTTGCTTCGATTCTTGGCGTCTCTGATCTTGGCTTGTGGCCTAGAAGTCTGGAAGACTTGGGGGAGGCATGGGGTTTATTATCTCCAGCGTTGTTTTTGCCAGCAAGAATCCTGTTTTATTGCCTGGCCTTCGTGAAACCTCTGTGAAGCTTCATAGTGTTCCTGTCTGTAAGAACAGTTTTTGTTACCTGTGTTTGCTTTCAATTATATAAACTGCCTTTGCTTTTTACCAGTGTGTCTGGATACTCTTTTTGGTTGGGGTTGGCCTCTGGGGGGACCCAGACAGAACAGGAAATATATAAAATGTATATTAGACATAACTAAGAATATATCTCAAGTTTTAAACATTTTATAAGGTTATAAGATAAGGTACAAAATACAAAAGAAAATAGGAAAGCAGTGGGGGTGGGGAGAATAAGCGAGGAAGGGTTGGAAAAAAGAATAAAAATGCAGTAAAATAAGGCATTAACATCTGTTCTGTCTGGGTTCCCCCAGACCTCAACACCAACTGGAAAAAACAGCCAGACACTCTGGTAAAAGCCAAAAGTATTTTATAACTGGAAAAAATAAGCACAGAGGAAAACCTGTACTTCCCAACAGACAGGATATAATACGGTACAGCAGGGTCCTGATGTCCAGACAATACAGCAAGCTTCTTGCTGGCACCCCCCCCCCCAAGGTTTCAATAGTCAAAGGCACAAACCAGGATTCCAAGACGCCAAAGTTCACAGTCAGGTCCCACGACTCTCAAAGATAAAACTCCACAAGCCAGGAAGGGTGGGTCTGCCTTTTAGCCTTTCCCAAGAGCACCACACCCAAACCCAGCTGTTGCCACTTTAATGCTGAAAGTATTTAGCCAATTGATTCCGTCTCTGAGTAGCTCTTCGTTGTCGCAGATCAATTATGGCTTGTGCACTTTCCTCTAAGGAATCCAGGCTGCTTGCTGGGGAGAGCTCCCCCTGGTGGGACTCTGGCTGTCCTCCCTCTTCTTCAGCCTGGGATTCCTCCTCCTCGTCTGTCTGCACCTCCTGTTCCTCAGCCTCTCCCTCTGAGCTGGAAACCGACAGAAGGTCAGCCGTTCCCGGAGGGGCCTCAGACGGAACCACAACAACATCAAACCACAACTTTTTTCTTTTTCTTTTTTAATACATTTTATTTTTAAATGCACAATACAAAAACTAAAATCAAAAACAGATATAAACACATCCAAAGAAAGAGAGAAAAAGGAAAAGGAAATACACAACAGAAGAAAAATAAAAGGAATTTTAGAATTTAAAAAATAAAATAAAATAACAATTGGAGAGATACAGTATTTGCTCTCTCCTTCCTTCCTTATTTTGTTTTATAAATTTACAATATAATAATATTCAAACTGTATGCTTTTTCATGGTAATATAAATTAGCTAGTTTTATAAACACCTATCAATCTAATTGGTAAAACACAAAATCAGAGATTCATATTTTCCACCTCAAGCACAAAGTTCAGAAGCAGTCTCCATGTAAAAACAAAGATACTTACCAACATCTTTGGAGTAGTTTTTGGAGAGGAAAATGGGGGGGGGGGATTCTGCCTCCCAGGTATTCATCTGGCTAGTCCTTAGCCTAGTCAGCTTCAGCACATTGGACTGAAAAATAGCTTCAAAAGCACTGCAGATCCTCAGAGGGCGCTCCAGTGATTAAAGCAGGTAAAGCAAGGAGTGGATAAGAGCTGTTCCGGGGAAGCCATTTTGGGCACCGCACATGTGTTTGGAGACTTAAAATGCAACATGTGGAACCCAAAAACACAAGTCATCGTCAGTGGCAATCTCTGCAGATAGGAAGAGGATGTGCAGAGGCCGAAGGATAGGAACAGGAGAGTAAGTGGGACTACATTTGTAGTATAAGACACACCCACATTTTAAGCCTTTTTAAGGAGGGGGGAAGTGTGTCTTATACGGTATATTCTTTTCTTTAATCAAAATAGTAGATATAACCATTTCTGCCAGTTCCTTCAGCTTCAGCAACCATTTGTCAATTGTGGGAATTGAAGTATCCTTCTATTTTTGTGCATACAATAGTCTTGCTGCTGTCAACATACATAGGGTCAAAGTCCCCCTCCCCCCAAAAAACCCAACTCCAAAACCAAAACCAGAACAAAACCTAAGAATATATCTCATTGAGTTAAATGAGATTTGCAACTGAATAGTCACACATGCAATCAACCCAAAAGAAATCTCACTAAATACAACCATAAATTATGAATGATTTAAGACTGTAATTTTATATATGAATTGAGGATTACTGAACTCAGGGAAGCTTACAACTAAGTAAATTAGCATGATATCATTTCACCTTACTGTCCTTTGGATTCTATCCTCTTTGTAAAAAAATAAAATAAAACACCATTATGACTGTGTTTGATTGATAGTGGAAAATAACTGAGGAATGACATACAATAGTGTGTTCAACTCCACTCAGACAGAATACTTTGGAACCCATAAAGACACAGCATGGATTTATTTATATATGTATGAGTTAACAATGATTTATATCCTGGCTTTCAAGATATTAATCCTCCCAAAACAGGGCGCAAGCAATATAAACAGTGTTTAAAAATGCAATAAATATTACATAAAACTAAACCAAGAAAGAAACTTTTAGGATCTTTCTCATGTCTGTTGATGAAAGCAGTCCTGAAGAAGTGATGGAATTAGCACCTAAAAACATAACTTTGTTATTACTTATTTCAAGAGGCACACTTCTCAAAACATAAGTTCTGATCAAGAATAATCCCTCCCCCATGAAATTGAAGACCATGAACTAGATTAAAATCAAATATAATTTTTCCAATAAGGAATATTTTGGAATTTATTTGTCCACTTGGATCAACAGTCCAAACATGCAAACTTCCACACACTAAGTAACATCCAGTCCAGCTCAATAGCCTTCTCTCTCAGAAATTGTCCAAATGAATGAAGAACCTGATGTTCAGAGCTCAGAACCAGTTTTCCATACCTAAATTTCCAGATTTTCATATTTACCATTGTTGGCCATGCTAGATACTATAATCCAGTTCACCCATCTCCTTGTAGATTAGAGAGAAACTAAGGGAAAACATTTTTTCTGGTAAGTTTTATTTGAGGCACAATTACTCGAATAAAAAAGACATTCCTTTTCAATAATGTTAGCACCATAACTGTTGGGTTGGCAATATATTGGCTGAAGGTGTTGCAGACTGCCACAAGAGGGAGCTAGAATTTATAGCTTATTTCTCGGAGTCACCCTCTCTTCTCTCTTTGTCTGGCTACTCACTGTTAATGGCTACTCACTGTTAGATTTGCTCTGCAATTCTCTGCATGCTCTGTATTGTAGTTATGTAATACAGCTAAAATGTGTTTAGGCTTGATATCCTTGTTTGCTGGTTATGACAAAGACAACTGGTAAGAAAGACTAGTCATTCCATCACTTCTTCAGGGCTGTTTTCATCAACAGAGTCTATGGAGAAGGGCAGCATACAAATTTAATAAATAATAATAATTTAATAAATAATAATATATACTTGGTAATATTTGGATTGTTATTCTGACATTATGTTTATGACTTTAGATTATTTATAGGAATATGTTATTTCTCTAAGTAAACTTTAATTCAAGTTTGTGTAACTGTGTGTGGCTGAGTAATTATTCACAACTAATCTCAATCTAAACGTTTCTGTATGTGCACAACCATAGTAAACAAGGATTACCCTGTTCACACATTAACAAAAAATATCTCTGGACTACCAATTACAGCACAGATAATTGATTGCAATGCATTGTATTATAAGGAGTCCTTTCTAATAATCTTCAACATTTATTTATAGAATTAATGTTGCCGCTGTGTTCAGATCTCCTGAAAAACACTTTTACACAGAGAATTGCCAGGCATTCAACTTAAATTTAATGTGCTGGTAAATGGATAGCATGGCATTCCCCCCTCTTCTCTTTTTTTAATATCATTTCTTTCCTCTCAAATTATATGCATATTGCTTCAGTCTCATTTGTAAGGAATGGATATTGTAAATAATATCCCTTCTTAGTGCTGTCTCTGAGAAATGATTGCTTGCATGCACTCATTATAAGAAACCCCTTGTTGTAAATATGCTGGGTAAGGCTGGAATGTGTTTTATATATTTGGTGAAATGGTCTCTATTATATATGTCATTCTCTTTTGCTTCCCATATTCACCAAGACACAATTCTTCACCTTTAATATCAAAAGCATTTGCAATTTCCTCTTTGCATTTTCTGCTCCCCGGCTTTCAGCTGCTTGTCTCCTGTATGGACAATGGCTAGAAATGTCCTTGGTCTAAGAAATCCCTTTCCCAATTTCATTTTTCCTCCACTTTGATCACAGAGATGATCCAATCGGATTTGTTTAAGAACTAGTCTGCATTTATCACAGTTCTTGATTGGTGGATTCCCCTGCTTTTTTAGTTTAACCTGGAATGGCTTTAAAAAAGTCATTTGAACATCCTTAAACTATTATTTGACCTATCTTAGATAATTCAAAACTTACCTGTTTTGTGAAGGTTCTGTGGGTGCCAGGAAAAGCTTGTTGAAGGCTTCATGAAGCCTATGCAGAAATGCACTCTCCTTGCTTATTCAGAATATTTATATAATTTTATATTAAAAATTATTTTAAAAGAATTGACAATGAACATGTCATGTTTATCTTCATTTCATCTGATTGTTTCTCAGAATATTTAAGATCAGTAGAGAGTGTGGGAAAGAGTCAATAAGAAAGTAATTGCTTACATTAAAAAAGAGAGAAAAGTCTGTAAACAACATTTTTTTTAATTTCTACTATCAATATTTATTTATTATTATACCCTCAACTCTATTTTGCATCTTTACAGTTCAAGAAGCCAAGGTTATTTTGGCCAATTTATGTTCTAGATTTTTCATTGAAGAATACAGCGTGGTTATAAAAATGTGAAGGTTTGTGTGGAAACTGTAGTCCAATTACACATTCAGGAAGTGGGGTATTAGGTGTAAATTTTCAAACATTTGTTTTGTTAAACTGAAAACTCTCAGACCTATTTGGAATTATTAAGCATTTTTTTCATATACCCTAATGGTTCATTCTCTCCATTTTTCCTTCCCTCTCCCTCCTCCCCCTCTCTTCTGTGAGTGTCTATGACAAATTTTGAAAATTCAATTCTAATTTAGCATTCAAAAATCAAATACAAGTGTTTCTTCTGACCCGGACTGAATTACTTTTATTTATAGTATTTGTTGTAGTTCTGGTAGAGCTATAAAATTCTTTGATAACTGATCCATTCATCTCAAATGAACAAACATAAGGAATCTGACTTTGCTGCTTTTTAACATCTCCAAGGAGAAGTAAGTCTTTACTAAATTGACCGTTGCCAGCGAAGTGGGTGGAGAAACTGCCAAGTAAGCTTATTCCTGACATTTCCGAGGCATTCAAGAAAAACAGTAGAAGAAAAAGCCATCAGAGACAAATCCTTACCTAAAATAGCACATAGGAGCTCATTGCAGAAATGGTTGCAACACAATTTTGGAAAACCTGCATTCATTGCTCTTTGTAGCTTTACCTAATAGAGCATTTTATATGCAGTTGTCCCTGACATACAGAATTTTATACCCAGGGTCCCAACAGACAGCATTATTTCATTGAAGGGACCCGGAGAAGGCCAACTCTGTGGGATCTAATCGGTCACTGGGATTCATGTGGCAGCAGGCGGTCCCAGAGATATTCTGGTCTGATGCCATGAAGGGTTTTATAGGTCATAACCAACACTTTGAATTGTGACCGGAAACTGATCGGCAACCAATGCAGACTGTGGATTGTTGATGTAACATGGCCATACTTAGGGAAGCCCATGATTGCTCTTGCAGCTGCAATCTGCACAATCTGAAATTTCTGAACACTCTTCAGAGGTAGCCCCATGTAGAGAGCATTACAGTAGTTGAACCTCGAGGTGATGAGGGCATGAGTGACTGTGAGCAGTGACTCCCGGTCCAGGTAGGGCCTCAACTGGTGCACCAGGCGAACATGGGCAAACGCCCCCCTCGCCACAGCTGAAAGATGTTTCTCTAATGTGAGCTGTGGATTGAGGAGGACGCCCAAGTTGCGGACCCTCTCTGAGGGGGTCAATAATTCCCCCCCCCAGGGTAATGGATGGACAGATGGAATTGTCCTTGTGAGGCAAGACCCACAGCCACTCTGTCTTATCAGGGTTGAGTTTGGCACCTAAACTGAAGAAATTAAATTGAATGCACTCTGCTATATACCCAGAGTAGCAAATAATTTTGGATAGGATACTAAAGATTATACTACACATCAGAAGTAGAAGAATGTTTTGATAATAGTGGACAAAGCCAAAGGTTTTTATTATTCAATGAATGAATAATATGAGGCAATGAAAATTTACAAGCCTGAGTTTTGGGCATCTTATATCGATGGCACATTTGCCATTACTTTGCAAGAGAATACCTGGTTTATGAGAATCCTTAATTCCATATACCCAGATATTCAATTCATGATGGAGGAGGAGGAGGCCAATAACACACTGGCCTTCCTGGATATGTAGGTCAACTATAATCCAGATGGGAGCCTTGATACAGGTATGTATTGAAAAATCATGAGCATGGACTGCATTTTACACAATGAGAGCAACTACCCTAGTCCACATAAAGTTAGCTGCGTTTGGGCATTGTTCAATAGGGTAGACACCTATTGCAGCACAGTGACAGCCAAAGTGAGGGAGTGAGCACATCTTTATGGAATCTGCACATTCAATGAAACTGCTGCATGCATGCTTTCAGTGCACGGGGTCAAAGTGGCACGCAAACTAGATCAAACTCTGAGAATGAGAGTGATGCACCCAAAAGAAACTTTACCAAAGAGGAGGTATCCTTGGTGGTTTACCTTATTAACTGCAGTAACTGTGAGCCGCCCCGAGTTTACGGAGAGGGGCGGCATACAAATATAATAAATGAATGAATGAATGAATGAATGAATGAATGAATTGCAAGCAATTACATAGAATAGAATAGAATAGAATTCTTTATTGGCCAAGTGTGATTGGACACACAAGGAATGTCTCTTGTGCATATGCTCTCAGTGTACATAAAAGAAAAGATACATTTGTTGGGGAAATGGCTAAGCAGCTACAGACTAGAGTGGCTAGTCTGGTGCAAAGAACAGCGCTCCCAGATTAGGACACAAAGCAAACTGACAAACACCATAAACACATGACCAGACCAAAAACTTGCAGCCAAACCAAAGCCCAGGATGTTACACCCCAGACACACATTACAAAATAGCTCAGTAGTCTGCAAGCTCCAACTACTCAGGATATCACCCCCAATCCACAAACATCAACTAACCAGCATACATCAATTACATCAATGACCCCCAGGTGTTACCCCACTAACTCACCAGGAAGTTTCAACACAGCTTGCAGCTGCTGAGCCAGCACTCCACACCCACCCACCAGTATTTATAGAGGGAAGGAAGCTCAGGTCTCGCTGTGTTCCTCCTAGCACAAGGACAAAAGCACTAGCCTGAAGATGATGAGTGGGACCTTGTCGAAACATCACCAGGAATCTCTGAAACCTACCCTGGGAAGAAACCCGAATATGCCAAGACCTTCATACCTGTACCCATGAAAATCTACAGTCTACAAAATCTCTGAGTCGGTATACTAATCCAATCAATCAATCAATCAATCAATCAATCCATCAATAAATAAATAAATACATACATACATACATACATACATACATACATACATACATACATACATACTAATATATATGTATATATTCATTCATTCATTCATTCATTCATTCATTCATTCATTCTGAAATTAAGTATAATTTATTGCTTATACACCCTCACAAACATGTGTGGCAGGATGGAATATTGTGGTGCTGCTTTTTTAATAATAGCAACAACAGGATAGATTTAAACCCACCTCTGTCGTCAGGCATGGGGGAATTGACATGTTCCTTCCCCCTAGGCTTATAAAATTTGTGTATGGTATGCTAGTGTGTATGATTGGTTTTTAACTTGTGGTGTTCTTAAAATTAATTTAATATTGGATTTGTCTTGTATTGCTGTTGCTGTGAGCCGCCCCGAGTCTGCGGAGAGGGGCGGCATACAAATCTGATTAAACTTAAACTTAAACTTAAATGGAAATAAGGAAGCAAGTGAAGATAGATTTAAAGGCAATCCCACCCTTTTAAAATGCCTGTATGACACATGAAAAGAGTCTACTGCAAATTGCATCCACCACTATGACTTTGTTAACTCTCCCCAAGGATGCCCCTGGTTTTACAATGGAGAAATGGGTTGTTACTCATTTCTGCTCATTCACTAATAGGAAGCATATTTAAGCTGGTATTTTCAGTAGCTTAAAAGGTAACTTTTGGTACGTTTATTTATAACTGCTATTCCCTAGTTATGGTTGGGGGATTTTAAGAAGGTTAATTTGTAGAAGAAATAAAGGAAATGGGACTCTGGAGATAGGACATGATAATTAGGACAAAAATGATCAGAGGAAAAGATAGACTGTTATTGCAATATAGAGAAAAAGAGATAAAAAGAAGGGTGTGGTTAGGATTAGGAGGACTATATAGGCTCAGCATATATATAGCTAATCCTAAATGAATGAATGAATGAATGAATGAATGAATGAATGAATGAATGAATGAATGAATGCATGAATGGGAGCTATAGCAAAAGGAGAGGGTGGAGAATTAGGTAAACAAGAGTTGGGAAAAAATGGAGCTGGACAAGGGAGAGAGATTCTTTCCACAACCACGAGGAATCCAGAGGATATAATTAGTTGGGATTCCTCTCTCTGCAGACATGTAAGAACACAAAGAAGCAGATATTCTGGATGGCAGAGAAGAGTCAACCAAAGGAAGAATTGGCAAGGAATCTAGAAGTGGGGAGGGAATTCCCTTGAAGAATAGTTATCTAAGTATGGTGCTAGAGAAGACAAGACATGTAGGAAGAATAGGAAAATGAGTTCAAGTGGGCCAGAGTGGTCACTTGGAAGTCTAGAAAGTGATGATCAAACCAAAACCCGAGAGACAAGTGAAGTTAGGTTAATCAGCCTGTGGAGTTGAAGCCACCTCCATTGAAAGGCCATCTCCATTGAGAGGCCGCCTCTAAAATGATGAGGGTTGAGGAGGTGAATTGAAGTATATTTACGAGTATCCATTGAATAGGTGCTGAGGAAAGTACTGATGATGTTACCTAATCTAGCGATGAAACATCTGCAAGCAAACAACCAAGCTCAGAGAGCATCAAGAGCCCCACATTTGCTTTCCCTACTTTATATTAACATGTATAAATGGATCTAAAGATGGTCATATTTTGGAGCCCTGGGAGGAAAAAAAATCAATAAAATATATCTACCTCATCCATCTCTTAGCTGACAGTCTCCAAACCAGCCTTGAAACTGGAATGGATATGAATAATCAGCCCCACCTAGCATTCAGTTCTGAAGCCAGTACAAACTTCTTCATCTGAGCAAAGAGTAACATATTAACCATCTGATAGCAATCATCCACAATAATTACATCTAAATTCTGTTTCTTCAATTAATTTAATTTCTAGGCATAATTGATGTAATTTTTAAACATAATTTCCAAATCATGTTTCTTTTCCTGAGCCATTTTGGTCTAGAGACATCAGGCTGGAAATCAGGAGACTGTGAATTCTAGTCCATTCTTAGGTGTGAAAACCAGCTGGGGGACATTGGACCACTCACACTCTCTAACCCTACCTCAACTCCCAGGGTTGTTGTTATGGGAAAAATAGGAGGAGAATGGAGTATTAGGCAAGTTCACTGCCTTAATCAAGGTGGGATAAAATTTAATTAAATAATAATAATAATAATAATAATAATAATAATAATAATAATAATAATAATAATGTATATTTTGTCTCAATACAATAAGGAGTGCAGTTTTCGTCAGAAACAATTAAGTTCACCCTCAAAACTGTAGAAATGGTGATAGACTTTAGGAGAAACTTGCCCATACCCCCACTGCTTACAATACTAGACAACATAGAATCAAGAGTAGAAACCTCCCCATTTCTACGTTCTTTCATATCTCAAGACCCAAAATGGTCACCTAATATCAAAAACTTCATCAGAAAAGTACAACAAAGAACGTTCTTTCTGCATCAACTCAAGAAGCTCAAACTGCCTAAGGAGCTGCTGATACAGTTCTACAGAGGAATTATTGAGTCTGTCATCTGCACCTCTATAAGTGTCGGGTTTGGTTCTGAAACCCAACAAGAGAGACACAGACTTCAGAGGATAATCAGAACTGCAGAAAAAACAATTACTGCCAACCTGCCTCCATTGAGGACCTGTATACTGCATGAGGGCCGTGAAAATATGACCCCCTCTCATTTTGGACATAAATTGTTTCAATGCCTACCATCAAAATGATGCTACAGAGCACTGCACACCAGAACAACTAGACACAAAAACATTTGTTTTCTTGAATGCCATCACAATTGCTGCCAAGCTGCCTTCCATTGAGGACCTGTATACTGCATGAGTCAAAAAGAGGGTGGTGAAAATATTTACTGACCCATCACATCCTGGACACAAATTGTTTCAACTCCTACCCTCAAAATGTTGCTACAGAGCACTGCACATCAAGACAACTAGACACAAGAACGCCATCACTCTACTAAACAAATAATTCCCTCTACACTGTCAACTTTTTTCTATCTCTGCACTTCTATTTCTACTAGTTTTTTCTCATCATTCCTATCATCCTTTTCCTCCCACTTAGGACTGTATGACTGTAACTTATTGCTTGTATCCTAAGATTTTTATTAATATTGATTGTTTCTTCACTGCTTATTTGACCACTAGGACAATCATTAAGTGTTCTACCACATGATTCTTGACAAATGTATCTTTTTCTTTTATGTGCACTGAGAGCATATGCAACAAGACAAATTCCTTGTGTGTCCAATCACATTTGGTCAATAAAGAATTCTATTCTATTCTCAATTCTTCTTCTCTGCTAAACAAATAATTCCCATCAACACTATCAAACTATTTACTAAATCTGGACTACTATTAATCTTCTCATTGTTTCCATTATCCATCTCCTTCCACTAACTACTATATGACTGTAACTTTGTTGCTTGTATCCTTATGATTTATATTGCCTGGTGCTAATATGATTAGGAATAATAATACATTTGATTGTTTATTTGTACCCGGATTTTAAGTGTTGTATCTTATGATTCTTGACAACTGTATCTTTTTTTTAATGTACACAAAGAACATATGCACTAAGACAAAGTCCAATCACACTTGGCCAATAAAAAATTATATTCTATTCTGTCCTAAATACCCTGATTGATTTCAAGAGCTGGATTTTGAAAGATCAAGAAAATACAACTTTCAAGCAGTTTCTCCTTGTGCAATCAAGCAAAACTTATATTCTAGCTCAAGCACATGGTACATTTTTGTCAGAATATAGCATCAAGTATGTGTGTGTGTAATCTTACAAGTTTATGATGATCTTTGTATACTTAGTAAGCCAACTGTTAAGCAATTACAGAATGCTTCAGTTTTTAAAATAGTTTGCTCTCAGTCAAGCATTATTCCCTTTAAATTCATTATTTAATAGATAATCTACATTGCTGGATATATGCATTATCTAATGAAGCATAGTTCTAAATTACAGTAGCTAGAAGTACTATGGATTTAAAAAAAACATAAGGGGGAAATGCTGCTTTTGTTCAGTAGGTTTTCAGTATAATATCACTACTGTTCTCTGAAATAGCTGTGGCCTAGCATTTACTGTATATAAAAAGAGGTTTTACTGCTTCAGTATATTTTGAAGGAACTGGAAATGCCAGATACAGAAGCTGTGATGCATATTTTCTGCAGGGTCATGAAATGTTATCAATAAAAATCTTCCATCTCTGATTTTGCCCTGCTACAGAGATACACTTCTGGCAGAGCAGTCGGTGAAGCGGATAAGCATTCAGCCAGAGAAACTGGGTGGAAGAAGAGGGCTGGGACTAAGGCATGAAAAGCTTTCTAGTTAATGTTGGATGGTGGAGTTTCTTTCTGTTGATCTTTCTATGTTTGCTATCATCTGGAGATTAGTATTCAGTGTTGTCTTAATGTTGGAGACAAAAGGGTCAGAATTATGGGCTTTAATTTTCTGGCCTTGCATGATCTCATTCCCTGGTTTACAGAACTCCCACAACTATGCCCAACAAACACTTCAAATATTCTGAGGCATGCATTCACTCCTGATTGGGGACAAAATTATTTCACTCTGGCAGAGAATACCTTTTGGTGTGTAAATCTGTGTCCATGTGCATGTGTTTGTGTACACACATCTATGTGTGATCTCTGAGTTACTGTCTGGGATCATGGTAAATCCACAGTAACTGAATTTAATCATGCCTGGGATAAACATATATCCATCCTAAGATAAAATACAGGGAATAGTATAAGGGCAGACTAGATGGACCATGAGGTCTTTTTCTGCCGTTAATCTTCTATGTTTCTATCATCTTTTGCCTCGTATCCAAAAAAGGAACCCTCCTGATAAAAAGTGAGGGTTAAATATTTCTCTTGGATGCCACAAGATAGTTACAGGATCAGACAACTGTATGAAAACATTTATTATAAGAATGTGTTTGTGCATATAGTATATTTTAGGCAACAGCTAGTATATGCAATATTCTCTGCCTTATAGAGAAAAATGGTTTCACACTTCAGTGAGCACCACAAATGACATGTTCATCATCATGCAAATGATGCTTCTTTCGTGTCAAATATTACAAGGCAAGTACACAACTACATTATTTTTGTGATGATGCTATAAAACACATGCCATCCTTTTGATGTGGCTCGCTACAGACATCTGTGCCTGCTAATGTAATTTTGAGATTTGGGTGCACCAGTAATGATGGTTATGATGACACTACTGTTGAGATGGCTGGTTGCAACTGTCATTGCCAGATGGTGACTGGCTGGAGACAATGCAAGTGGCAGCTCTCGTAGCGGCTATATGACATCAACACTGCAGGACTGGTGGAGTGTGCAGCATTGGTTGAGCAATAGCAATGGTGGAGCTGGACTAGCTGTAAAGCAGAGGAGCAAGGTGATCATTGCCCAGGTGGGCTGGATGCCAATGGCAGTGCTGGTGGAAAGTGGAACTGTTATGGCGGTGATGATGGAGAGAAGTGGTGGAGTTGGGTCTGTAGTCTTTGTGTGGCTTAGAAACCATCTGGACAAGACAAGCTACAGAAGGGGTGTCAGACTCGCATTGTCATGGCATCA
This sequence comes from Erythrolamprus reginae, assembly GCF_031021105.1. Classification (NCBI taxonomy): domain Eukaryota; kingdom Metazoa; phylum Chordata; class Lepidosauria; order Squamata; family Dipsadidae; genus Erythrolamprus; species Erythrolamprus reginae. The sequence goes on along the minus strand of NC_091950.1, from coordinate 276,331,072 downwards.
TCACATGACATATCACAACTTCCCCCCCTTAACTAAACTGGGTGTGGGTGTGACCAGTGCATGATGCATCTGGCCCGCAGGCCATGAATTTGACAGCCCTGAGCTACAGGCCTTGAAAGGGATGGCAGGAACATTATAGAAACATAGAAACATAGAAGACTGATAGCAGAAAAAGACCTCATGATCCATCTAGTCTGCCCTTATACTATTTTCTGTATTTTATCTTAGGATGGATATATGTTTATCCCAGGCATGTTTAAATTCAGTTACTGTGGATTTGCCAACCACGTCTGCTGGAAGTTTGTTCCAAGGATCTACTACTCTTTCAGTAAAATAATATTTTCTCACGTTGCTTTTGATCTTTCCTCCAACTAACTTCAGATTGTGCCCCCTTGTTCTTGTGTTCACTTTCCTATTAAAAACCCTTCCCTCCTGGACCTTATTTAACCCTTTAACATATTTAAATGTTTCGATCATTATCCTGCTACTAGAGTGAGGGGATCCTGCTGGTGAGTGTATTGTGATTTTGCCACCACTTGTCTGGATTATTGTGACACGTAAAAGGTATTTTCTTCTGAAAATGGAAAAAAAAAAAACCTAGTGAAGAAAGGGAAGATGAAAGTGAACTGTAGTGTGTAGAAAGCAGTGGGCTACGAGCCAGAACACTAAATTGTGCTCGCCACCACGGCTCGTAAGTTCTTGGGGGACCAGCATGATTTTGCTACTGCACCTGTGGAGGTAGCAAAATTGCACCCATGTTTCGGTAAGGTTTTACCTGCGGCTCCGTGAGTGATTTTTCTACCTCCACAGGTGCAGCAGCAAAATTGCGCTGGTCCAGCAAGAACTTACGAGCCGCAGCGGCAAGCTCGATTTAGCATCCTGGCTCTCTACTGGGTGTAGAGAGTTTGAGATAAGAGAGGAGCATTTTAGTTAGTGGGTGGGGAATAATAGTGATTTTGATCAGTATTAAGTAGAATTCCTTACATGTTATGTTGCTGATAGTGGTATTTCTTTAAAAATTAGTCCATCCTGCTTTTTACATTTTCCGATTCTTTAATGTCATCCATTTGGAGGTGAACCAATGAATCAATATCTGGGCTTTTTTTTTAAGGCTTAGTCCAGAGGTGGGTCTCTGCCTGTTCTAACTGGTTCTTTAGAACTGCTAGTAATTTGATGATGACATCATGAAACCGGTTCTATTGGTGTCTCTGTGGGTGCCGCCATCTTGACTTTTGTTTCTGTGTATGTGCAGAAGCTATTTTTTTAAATTGTTGCATGCATGGAGTGACCCTGAGCAAATCAGCAGCAAAAGTATTCAGAACCCACATCTGGCTTAGTTTGTTGTATGGATCCTAAATTTGGATCTTAGGCTGTTGTATATGGATTCCAAATTAGTGTCTCAGTGAACATGTTTGTCTTTTGGAATGGCTTAGAAATCAGGTTGACTTTCCCTTTAATTGCTTTCTGGAGTTGCTTCAACATGGAGGTTATTTTTAGAATACCATTTGGATTGTGATGTCATCTTGGTTGGTTGGTTCTTAGCGAGGTTGCTTATGTTTACATATTTATATAGCTTATGTTTCATTGTTAATCAGGCTGTGTTAAGCTTTCACTGCAATTGCACAACATATTTTTGTGAACTGTGGATGGATACTTCAAAGTACAAAAGTGATAAATTAATGAATATTGATTTCTTCACAATACAAATGAATATTGAAGTCTTTGCCGGGCACATCTTGCTTCCTCATCTGTGGGAGTTCTGTAAGTGCTGAAGAAAATCTGGCCCACAAAATGGGGATTAAAGTGGATCAGCCTGGATTACTTGACAAATCCCTGATTGGTTCTGCTTAATTTTTTTAAGTGAGAAAAACTTAACAATTTTAAAATAGGGCAGGATGCTTGGCAGTAAATGATCAATATAGCAGAAAACAGGAAGTAGTTGTGAGATAAATATTTTAGCTCTTTCTAAAAGTGAACTTAGTTTACCAAGTTGTTAATAACTTATAAAGAAATTAGGAAGATTCTGTACAGAAACAATAGCCCCTGAGAAACTTGACCTACTAAAATTTTGAAAGCATTCAATCCCTTTTATTTATTTATGGCACACGGTTTTTATGCCATTGCAATCAAAATGATTTTCAGCAGCTGAGGAAATTTGCTATGGCCATCTGTATTCCTGACTATCAGTGCAATCACTAAACTTTGGCCTACCATGTCATGTTGCTTGCTATGCTTCAAAACAGCCTTTTAAGTGGACTTCCGTGAGGATGCATGACAAAATAGTCATCTGCAAAGCAACAGAGATTCCACTGTGGCAAAATCAGTGAGCAGATGGCATTTTTCTGGCCAGCCAACTCTTGATAAAGAAAAGATTGTGAGATCACCTAATTGTACTCCAAACAGCTGCTCCTCATGAGTAGACTACAGGAACTTAGTTTCTTATGGTCAGCTAGTGAGTCAAGTGGCTGGGAATTTAGAAATCTCACAAACACAAAATAGCTTTATAAACACAAAGTTTTGCTGAGCCCAATTTCTTACTCACTTTTGGAAATTGCTTATTAATTTCATTTAAACCAATAAGAACCTTCCCATTAATGTGTTTGGTAAGATACACTTTGTAGATTTGCTTTAATCCTTGATTAAAGAAGTTTTAAAGATAAGTTTAAGAATATTATAAAAATATTTATTTGAAACAAGCAAAAGAGTGATTAAAACATACTGATTTTGGAAAATTATAAATGGATTAGGGATTCAAATGGATTTGGAATAAGATGTTGACATTGATTTTGGGAAGCCTTCTCATGGGAAAATGCTGTTGTTTTGAAATCTTCAACATGATAGAATTGAAACATGCTAAGATGGGAGTTTGAATACTGGATACCTAAAGAAGACAGCAGGAATTAAAGCTTATAAGCAAAGGAGAAGAAATTTAAATTTGACTTGCTAATGGAGCAAAATAATACAGGAGGTATTTATGGATCTTTGTGAGCAATGGATCCAGAAGTTAATTTAAAATGTTTCTGCCTTTATAATGCCATTTGTTTTGACAGCACATCTGAAGCTTCTAATGACCAGATCAAGAACATTATAACATTCATTAAAAACAAACATAACACATTAAAGATCCAATCCAAATTAAAGGGAAGAAAAACTGAACTGACCAATGCTTCTGCAATGATGGTCACAGACTTCAAAATGGCAGATGCAAATATTCAAATTCAGTCTCATTTTAATACATGTTATGTACATACTAACCATTTTGAATTTAGTGACTATAACTGTGGATGCTCCTAGTCCAATTACTTCCCTGAGCCCTGCCCAAGAGCTGTCTCACAGAAAAGATGGTTCCTGCAGGAATAAGCATCTCTAACTATTTGGTGCAGATACATTTTCTGAAGCTCCTTTGCTTTTAACCTTTCTGTCCTCCCCCCCCCCCCATTTTTATTAAACTTGTCCCCTGGAAAAAAAAGAAGGAAAAATCCATAGGAGCTTGGTTTTTTAAAATCTCCTATAATTTATCATCTCAGGGAATTACTCAATGGCTTCAATAACTCTTAGACTGCTGCTGATAAGAACATGAGCTCCTGGTAGAATTAACCTTGCTGATAAGGTCAGGAGGGAAGAAATGAAGTTAGGAGGAATCCACAATGTAAAGAGAAGATGGCTTTATACAGCTGAGAAAAGCCAGTTCACCTAGGATGATAAAAAAAGCCCAAAATCCAAAATCAAACCAGGAAGAATGCAGTAGCAAAAGATTTCTCTGTTGTTGTCAAGGAAACTATATGGACATGGTGATAACATTTACATGAGTGTGGGTGCCAGATGATGAAGCTCCCTAGTTAGCAAGTACTCTGGTTAATTGTAAAGAATATTGAACTCTGGAGGAGATTATGTGGCCAGACCAACACCATGAAAGAGGGGTCCCTTGTTTTACAAGGATGCATTCAAGTGCAACATGGAACATGTTGCAAATCAAGGAACTCATGAAACTACAACATTACATTAAGCTAGGATTGAATAAAAATAGAAATAGAATAACAGAGTTGGAAGGAACCTTGGAGGTCTTCTAGTCCAACCCCCTGCTTAGGCAGGAAACCTTGTACCAGTTCAGACAAATGGTTATCCAACATCTTCTTAAAAATGTCCAGTATTGGAGCACCCACAACTTATGGAGGCAAGCTATTCCACTGATTAATTGTTTTAACTGTCAGGAAATTTCTCCTTAGCTCTAAATTGCTTCTCTCCTTGATTAGTTTCCATCGATTGCTTCTTGTCATATCCTCAGGTGCTTTGGAGAATAGCTTGACTCCATCTTCTTTGTGGCAGCTCCTGAGATATTGGAACACTGCTGTCATGTCTCACCTAATCCTTATTTTCATTAAACTAGACTATTTATAAAATATACTTGAGTATAGAATATTTATAGAATATTTTAGGACAATGTTGTTGTGGCCAATGCTTAGGTCGCCTAAAACAACCAAATCACTTTGAAGATACAATGTACATTTTTAAAAAAATATAGTTTATTGGTTTTTTAAGAAAAGAAAAAAAGAGAGGGAAATAGGGATACAGAAAGTAAGGGGGATACAGAACAATAGACATGTTTCAACATAAGATATACAACTTATTATCTATCAATTCTAAACATTCAACTGTGCATTTTTATGTTATACTTAATATTTAACATTTTATGGTTTCATATCTATAGATTTGCTTAGAGATGTAGTAGTATGGTTAGGTAAGATAGGATGGGATTTGGGTGGGGAAAGGGAAGGGGGTGGTACCTGCAATATAGCAGGCATATGTAGTTTAACGACATATTATTTGATTAGACTGTTATGGCAGTGGGTGTGTATATTGAGGGATAGCTGTATGTTACCTTGTTAGTAATTTATAGATAGGTATCAGGGGAATTAAACTGAGACAGAACATATAGTTTGCATTTGGTCAATGCTTTTGTTATACATTTATTTTTCCTTTGGTGAGGAGTAAGAAGTTTTCAGTTTGTTTCTGTTTTATTGTTATTAGTGTTGGATAACCATCTGTACCACTTCTCCCAGGCCTTGTAAAACTCGGATTTGTTCTTATTTTGTATTTCCATTTTGGATAGTTCAGCACATTCCATGATTTTGCTAATGATAGTTAAAGTTGTTGGGATGGTTTTTTCTTTCCATTGTTGGGCATATGTACATTTATTTAGCATGCAAGCAACTTACACTGAGCATCCATCATAGTGTCCTGAGGAAAGTCAGAACCACAACTTACAGTATATACCTTTTGCAGATTACCCTGCAAAGTCAACCTCAAGGAAAAAGCAGAGTGCAAAATAACACCATGATGTTGGAATCTTGTTGATAAACTCATTTTGGTATCTTCTTCTTAGTCATCCCTTTGTAAGAGGCCAACATATCACCTGTATTATCTCAAAGAGATGGTCAGTGAATAAAAAAAATTGGTTTGTACCTGACCCTGTTGTCATTCAAGGTCAATTCAGCTTGCTGTAAAAGTTGAAAGGTTAAATGAATATTAAAAGGTTATTTAAACAGTTGACATGTAGGGTGGGATTGGTGGGAGGATCTCATAGATTTTTCTCATGGTAAGATCTTTTCATGGTAAGATCTTTTCTTTTGTGAGATACAGTACATGAGTACAGCATGTGTGTGTATGTCAGGGGTAGATTCCACTTACCTTCCCTACAACATCACAACAGAAGTATGGGGTTTGCACATGCAGACTCATGCAAACAGATGTGCAAACCTATGGAGGAGTTAAAGCAACCCAGAAGGATACTGTGATATGTGATAGCAATGCCTGTATTGCATAGAAAAGAAAACACAATTTACAGCAACAGAAGACATGCATATGCAATAATTCCTAAATTAAGAAACATAGGAAAAATTAGACTACTCCTTATGCTCTAAACCAGTTTCTAGACTTCCTACAATACTGTGCTTATAAACTATAGCAATTTCAATTTTGATCATTAAGGGCCATACTTTAATTAGGTGATTTCAATTAGTGACAGTGGGATCATGAAAAGCAGTTCTACATAGAGACATTTATAAATTATTTCTGCAATTTATGAGGCCCTGATGGTGAACCTATGGCATGCATGCCAGAGGTGGCATACAGAACCCTTTCTGCTGGCACATGTGCCATCGCTCCACAGATCTCTGTGGTGTTTCTTTTATGAGCCTTTGTTTCCCTGCACATGATGAAACAGAAGTTCACAAAAGAAAAGATCTTACCTATTACCTATTGCTGCTGGTGTTGGGATGCCCCATCTCCTTCCAGTCTCTGCTGAGCATGCACAGATGTATGAGTGCATGTCCATTAATGCATATGTTCATGTTCATGTTTCGCATGCGCACATGCACAGATTTGGTTCATGGTTGCTGTTTTCACAAATACTGGGCTGGATCAGTCCCAGATAAGCATCCCCTACTCTCCATAGCTGCCCTTTGCTTTTAACAAAAACATAATTTCCTCCAGGTATCCTTTCATAGCTTTCAATTTAGCTTCTAAAAGCCACATCATTGAAATACAGCAAGTGTCCCAATCATATAGGCTTCCAGCTGTGGTCTTCACTTTAATACCATTCGTTACCTTAGGACAACATGCTTTTCCCCTCAACCCTCTCTCACTTCTTCCAGATTATATTACAAGCAGTAGTTACTCACTCAATCACTCACTCACTCACTCACATATTTGTATAAGATATTACACTTAAGATCACACATAGCAATTCAGTTTTCTCAACTTGAAGCTCCTATAACAGTACTTGAAAAGATTGCCTTCTTATCTTAGTGCATGTGTGAGCGGGGATTTAAATAAAGTAGCTGATCTGACATCGTATCAGATGGATAGTCTGTAAAATTAAATTGATCTGCGTTACATGAAATCCAAGTGTTGTTTGCAAACCTTTGGAAGGCAGAGCTCTGTCGAAGCGGCTGCCTGGCCCCCATCAGGCATTCTTTATATTTATAGATCCTGATAAGCAAGATCAGTTTTATTTCAGTCTTTTATAACTGCCCGCAGAATGCTTCACACATTGAAGAGGATTCAGCGTAGGTCTTTTTGAATCATTCAAAGGGGGCTTAATTTTAGCAGCCTGACATTTACCAGCAGCACAGTTGAGATAAAGCAAGTAGGAGAGGTTGAGCCCACATCATTCAATTGGAAATAAGGCTCAAATGACATTCTGATCCTTTATTGCATCATTCACCACTATTGTCTCTCTCCCTTATCCCCTGCATCAAATACATCTTTCCTGATGTTATAAAACAATTCAGGAAAATAATAATAAAAACATTTCTTTTTTTTTCTGTCCCATCTTAAAGGTTGCAGTGGTATGACCACAACCTATCACACAATTGACAATTTGTATCATTTTGGTGGACTACATTCTGGCATGATGGAAGAACCGTAATGCTCACCTTTTCTCTGCTATTTATTTAATTTATTTGGTTTGTATCCCACCTTTATTAATGTATAAGGAATAAGGAATTCCTTGGATAAAGAATTCTCAAGGAAGGAAATGTCAATCAATTATTTTTGGGAAAGATTATTCCAGTTTGTATGGTGAGTGGGGTTTCTTTTTCCTGAATAGTATAATACAGACTTCTTTAGCTTAGTGTTCATCACAAATCCCCACTTCAAGTATTTTGGCACATTCCTTACTCTGCACACAATGTAATGTAACGGTAGATTTCTCTATGGACTTTGGAAAAAAGTTAATAAAAGAATTACAGTTGGTAGGCAAAGACCAGTTAGAATACTGTATAGGAAGGCTCAGGGTAGGTGAATGAACCGAAAGCGAGGCAATTGGAACAAAGTAGAAAGGCCTTACAGATTTTGACAATAATATAATAAAAAATGGTCTGATGAGTTTCATAGCTGAAAGTTTCTTTAGGACATGAAAACTAAAAGTAAGAAGATTGCTGTATTATTCACAGATGGAGGACTGAATAGAATTGCACCTGCAAAGTCTTTTCTGCTGGTCAGCAAAGCTCCTTGCTTTAAAAAAGGCAAAAATCAATCAACAATTCTCATGCATGTCACAAAAATTAAGAATATATAAATCCCAGATGCCTCTTTTCTGACAATCTTTCATGAGAATGATACTGAGTGAAATTAGAAGGTAATGACTGCTGATTAGATGTTGGCAATTATTTTTGACTGGACAGATAATCATTTGCAGTGGCACTAATCTGCTGTCACATTACACTTTTTGTCTAGGGGATGGCTTTGTCTTCCATTAATTGCCAATGCCTTGGGATGGAGATATTATTACATTATGCACACATTACAAAGCTAACATTTCCAATCAAGTGGCATCCTTTGTTATTATGTCATTAGATAAACTGGATGAGTTCACAAGTTTTACCAGTACACCTATGAGATTTTACTGAAAACCTGTAGATTTTTCAGAGATGCTTCAAATAAACATTTCGTTAAGATTCTAAAATAGTCAGGTGTGAATCAGGTAGGCAGACTCTCAGGATAAACATAATAAAATGATAATGAGCTAACAGGGACTTTTAGTAATTTAAATAATATGCTCTAAATATGCCTCTCTGAGTCTGTGAATATAACAGATGCAATTATATTAACAACTCCGTAATAAGATATTAATAGATAAAATCAATAGCGTTGGAAGCAATGATTGTGAGTAGTTTAATTCACACAGCCAAATATATTTTATTGAATTGAAGGAAATAATCCAAGAAAGAGACAAAGAAATGGTGGTTAACATCCACCCGTTACATAATTGGAAGGTTTCCCCAAATTCTTTTACTCAAATCTCAAAATCTTTCAATGAATAATACATAACTTTAACATGGAAAGGTCCACATCTTTTAACATTATATATGTGTGACAACATTAACTCATTCAGCTTGCTCTGAAAACTACATGAAAAATATTGCTTTTTCTTGGTTTAGGTCATCTTTCTGTGATTTTTTTTTTGTCATTTTACAACTTAAAGACCCAAGATTGCAAGATTCCCCCAAAGCCTTGAAAATGTTTGAAGAATACTGGGCAATGGGACATAAAACAAATGAAATTAAATCCTAATGCAACATTTTAATGAACTAAAGATTAAGACTTTTCTTTTTTTTCCCCTTTCTAGTTTTTTCTTATAAGTGCAGGTCTGCTTTTATTAAATCAAATGACTGTTGATCCATTGGTTGTGACAAGGATTGACAAACTGGTTTGTCGCCTGTGCTTGGCATTTTGAGCAGAGAGAAAATGACTGGCTCAAAGTCACCCCGAGGGCTTTCATGCCTAAGGCAGGACTAGAACTCACAATTTCCTGGTTTCTAATTTGGTGCATGCTTTTCTTACAAATTTGGAATTGTTAACATGACAGAATGAAAAAAAAGCACGATATATAACTTTCTCAGTATTATAAATATAAATAAATCAAGCTGACTTTTTCTCCTATTCTTCATCAGCTAAATCACCAAAAGTGGTCCTTGATTAACCACCTCAAGCTTTGCACAACCTTGTCTTATGAATATGCCCAATGAAAGCTATGAACTGATACACTGAATTTGTCTCTGTAAAGGTTTCAGAGCTCACAGTTGGCTGAGATTGGTCTATTGGCACTCCTGAGCTTATTGGCACTCTTCCTCCTTTGTTTGCTGCTTTCCACAGCTGTATGGCCCAGAAATGCATCATTGAGAAGGATTCCTCCCTCTATCCCTTGCCAGAACAATGGCAAAAGAGTTTCAAACACTGCTTACTGCAGCTGAAGATGATTCCAGCCAGCATCTTTGTGAAACTAAATTAAAGCCCTGGAAACCCATTGTCAGCGCAATAGAGTTAGGTCATCCAGAACATGAAACTGTGGTGCTTCTGAGCCCCCTGAGATCTGTGCCTGGAAATAATACTGCCTGGCATTCACTTCCTTGCCTTCCTTTCAGTCACCACTCGCCGCTAATCCAACTCTTGCAGGAATTCAAGCACAGATTAAGAGAGTAAGAAGGTAGACACCAGAGCAGCCCCGCGTGCACAAATAAAAGAGCTAAAACTTAATGGAGTTGATAAAACTAATCAGTGCATTTCTGCTCAAATAGCTCAGTAAATCAGGTGACAATAGGTAATTTGGCTGACTATTATCAGGAGGAAAAGAGATGCCAAGCCAATCTGTTTGTGTATTTAAATATGCCCCTTTTTAAGAATCATGAAGGCAGCTCAACCCCCTCTCCCCTCAATGGAGATATAAAGCCATCAAACAAGCACTACAGCAAAAATAAAACATTCAGATGCATAGACAGAGTCGGTAGAAATCAAATCTAAGTAGCCACTTCTTTCTTCAAAAGCTGCATTACACACACACACACACTGTTCCACACAAAACAAGCCAAAGTTCCTTCTCAGACCTCGTCTACCGAAAATCTTATTAAAGTTTGTATTTCATTTTTTTGCAGACAATGGCTTAGAACCTGACTGAGACCATAATCTGAAGCTCACTTGCTAGCAAATAAATCCCATCTTCTCAGTAGCGAATGACTTCTAAACTGATACTTATAGGCTGTGTCGTGAAGAAGTCACATCTGGATTCTTCTGAAATCCCTGTAACCAATTCTGGGTCGAACCACACACCTTCCAGATGGCTTAAAATAGGCCCTACATTCCAGCTGATTCATGCTATATAATGTTTGTCGAAAATTCCACTGCAGAAAAATGTTCAGAGGGGAAATCTATTTAAAGCCTTTTCACCACCTATCAAAAGCAGGCAATGACCTAACCATATGTTCTCTAATCTCTCTTGGAACCGATGCTACAATCTGAGTGATGCAAATCAAAAGCTTCTATCCTCATGCGCATCTACTGTACATCTGCAGGGGAAGGAACAAAAGGATAAACATTTTTTAAACAGGTGTGTTTGGCCAATGTATCCTTGAGATACAGTTTAGATCATTAATAATCCAATCTAAAGAAACTGGTAAACAATGAAGTCAATATATGGTCATGCTACTATAAGATTCACCATTTTACTTATCCCCTCAGAGAAAATCTATGAAGTTGCTAGGAACTGAAAATGAGTTGATGGCACATAATCATGATCAGGACTATAGCTCTTAGACTTCTCAGCTAATATTGATAAAGAAGTAATGACAGAATTTGGGGAGCTGTATTTTCAACCCATTGGAAAATCATCAGTAGAGAAAGGATAATAAAAGGAAAAAGCACCCTATAACTTTAACACAATTATGAATATATCCAGAAGGTTCATTAAATATAATCCTGGAAGGGGCATGGCCAACCTCACAGCACTATGGTTATCTCTCATGTTCCATGGGAAACCCTGAATTCCAGCTGTTTGGAGACCTGGAATTGGATTGGAGTCAGGTCAGATTTGTCCTGGAAGAGTGGTGAAGAATAGATGCACCAGTCAGTAGTTGGGAAGGGGGTGGCTTTCAACCCCTTCTCTAGGAATGGGCAGCAGCCTCTTGGCCACAGCTGTGGAACACAACTCTGTCACAACTAGCTGGGATGGCCATGATAGGAATGATTGAAATGGAGAGATCATGGATTGCCTGGGTGACAAAATCTAAGCATTTGTGCTGGAGAGAAGTGAGGAAATGCTGAAGTTGGGTGAGTGTTTGGCCAATTTAATGATAAAAAGAAGAAATTTAAAATTTAAAAGGAGACAAAGAGACTCTAGAATGGAGTGAGTGGCTATCTAGCAATTGTAAATACCATAGAGAGAATTAAAGGAACAAATTTAAAAGTCCAAATTTAAGGATGTCTTTACAGTTGGACTTGGTGAAAGTTGAACAGACTGAAAAAGAATTAAGAATTTGATGAAAATATCTTATGTGCTAAGTAGATTTAAAATACTTTGGAGACTTTTGTAAAAGAGTTGTTTTGTTATATTGGAAAACTGGCAACACCATTTGCTGATTAAAAGAAAATGTAGAAACATAGAAGTCTGACGGCAGAAAAAGACCTCATGGTCCATCTAGTCTGCCCTTATACCATTTTCTGTATTTTATCTTAGGATGGATATATGTTTATCCCAGGCATGTTTAAATTCAGTTACTGTGGATTTATCTACCACGTCTGCTGGAAGTTTGTTCCAAGGATCTACTACACTTTCAGTATTGCAAAAGACTGGGGAAAGTTTGAATTTGCTGACAGCTAGAGATTGACTTTAAAGTGGCTGAGAGAGAGTAACTGACCCAAGATCATCCAGCTGGCATTCATGGCAAAGGTAGGACTAGAACTCGCTCCCCCTCTGATACCTTAACTAGTAGATCTAATTAGCTCTCTTAATGTTAATTAACATACTGCTACATTACTTGTACTGAACTGTGGTGGTCCAGTGGTAAAAATATAGTATTGCGGACAAACTGTGCCCATTGCCAGGAGTTCGATCCTCACTGGCTCAAGGTTGACACAGCCTTCAATCCTTCCGAGGTCGGTAAAATGAGGACCCAGATTGTTGGGGGGGTAATATACTGACTCTGTCAACTATTTAGATCAGGGTTATCAAACTCACATCCTCACATTGTTGTCACATGATGTATTTCGACTTTCCCCCCTTCACTAAACCAGGGGTGGGCGTGGCCCATGTTTGATGCATCGGCCCATGGCCGGATGTTTGACATCCCTGATTTAGAGAGTGGTATAAAGCACTATGATAGGTATATGAGTCTAAGTGCTATTGCTATTTAAAACCCAGGTTTTTCATATATCTCATGATGTTCTGGGGCCTTAGATTGATATAACATATGCCGTTTATTTCCATCAACTCTCTTGCATCATTTCATTTTCAAGTAGAAAAGACCTAAATACAAATATTGTGCTGTAATGAGTTGATTTCATCAGACTAAAATGAAAGATCTCAGTCTGCCCTGCCCTGCTGACTTTAAAGCAGCAGTTCAAGGTTTTATACCAGTGGGATGAATAATATAATTTGTCAGGATCATATCAATTTGCTGTTGAAGTCACAGCAACATACCGGTAACTACAATTAGCAAGAATGATGATGGGATGTGTATTCTCAGATTAATTAATCTGCATACTAATAAAGGTGCTTGCTTTCAATCCTGCTCTGATCTCACCTAGAGGTCTATAGATGAATTATGGCTGAGCAAAAAGTGGCCTGTATGTTTAGAGGTAGTATTGAGAAATGTCACGGTTTGTAAGTGATTAATGTCCGTTTGAACATTAACCCCCGCGGAGGCGATGGATGGAACCCCAGTCATTTGATCAAAACAAGATTTCTTTTATTATAAAAGTAGAAAAATAAATCATGTCACGAGGGACAAAACAAATATGTCTTCACATGATAGAGGTAAAAAGGAGAATGGAGTTTCAGCATGAAGAAGGAGGAAGTGATGTTAGTTTTGGCAGGATATTACATCATAATAGGAGGATCTTAGTAAAACACACAAAGTTAACTCTTTAATTACTGAATGTCTCTGAGGGCTGGCAATATTCAGCATGACAAGAAAGAGAAGAAAAGGCAGGAAATAAAGAGGATTGCAAAAAAGAGATAGTAAAGAAAATAGAAAAAGAACGACTGCTGAATTTCTTTGGTACTGCTACAGTTCCAAAACAAGGTCAAGAAAAAACAAGGTCAAACTCTTATTCTAAAATTAACATTTTCAATATTGTTTTTGAAAAGCAATAAAGTTCAATAAAATAGAGATAACAGGGTTGAGGCTAAATACAAGATTCATAATGTGGTAGTGAAAGAACTGAAGCAATATATACACAAAACTATTTGTTAATGCTTGTTGACAAAAACTTTGGCTAAACAGCTATAGCAGCAATAGACTAAAAGTTATTATCCCTAAAATATATAATCAACAATTATTAGAAAGTTATGGGTAGCAATTGATAAATCTTTTTAACAAATATAGAACATAGATTGAAAAAAAATATTATGTAAAAACAATAGAAAAATCTTTTTCTTCTGCAGGTAGCATCAGAGCCAACACATGTGTTGGTGTGTGTGTGTGTGTGTAAAACATCAAGATGGCAAATATGTCAACTCAATTGAAGCCTATTCCACTTCATTGCACAATTGCAATTGCCATCTTGACTTCTTATCAGAGTTTGTTTTAGAAAATTAAATTCAGAAAGCACATGCAGGCAGACTGATGTAGCAGCATTGATTTAAATAAGAAACCTCTTTATATATAAGAATATAAATACTGCTCAAAAAATAAAGGGAACACTTAAACAACACAATATAACTCCAAGGAAATCAAACTTCTGTGAAATCAAACTGTCCACTTAGGAAGCAACACTGATTGACAATCAATTTTACATGTTGTCAGCACATTCAACTTTGTGCAGAACAATTTATTCAATAAGAATACTGTATTTCATTCATTCAGATCTAGGATGTATTCTTTGAGTGTTCCCTTTATTTTTTTTGAGCAGTGTATATACAATACCAATGTAGATTCTTCTTCAAGCAATTACAGGCATACAAACAGAATAGATATAGTAGTTTCATTTCAGAGTTCAGGGTGAACTGAGCCATGCACAGCCTTCAAGCTTCAATTCTGATTCTCAAATGTATTTAATTCCCATTGACTGACTTAGCTGCTAGGCTTATTCATTGGCTGACCATGTTACCATTGGCTCTCCCGGTTCATGAATAATGTGACACTTTTTTGACCCTGGAAAATTTTCTTTCTCCATCCAAGGAGATACTCGCGACATCCTGTTCTTTGCTTCTGCGCATGCACAGAAGCATTTTTTAGTCCTGCACATGTGTGTGCAGGGGTGGGGCGTGCAGCCACCTGCCCATCTGGTGCATCCCTGAGCAAACTGGCAGGAGAAGAATCTAGAACCCACCCCTGTCCAGGAGCCACATTTAAGCCTCATAGTTTTGTCAGAAATTGTGTGGATAATGTCCTATTCAAGAGTTGGGTCAGGAAGCTTAAGTGTTGTGCCACCCATTTAGCCAGGGCCAGGTTATACATAGGAATGTCTGCTATAGGAATGCTACAATAGGTCTGAGAGGGACTCTTATTTTGTTTAACTTGGAGAGCCCATAGAATCTTATTGGAGCTATATCTGTTCCAGTCATTTTCCACCATTCCTTCTCTGTTATAAAGTTGTTTTGTTTGAGTTGGCTGAGATAAGAATTCAGTTGGGTGACCATTGTCCTCATCTCTGATGTCTTTAAATTTATAAGCACAGTTCTTCAAGAAGAACCAAGAAGAGTTGGAATTCTATAAAATCTGGGATAGTGTCTATATTTGGCTGAATAGAAGAAATTCTCAATGAATTCAAGGTTATACAAATTTATTTTTTTGAAATGTATATAAACAGAGATATGAAGTAGGTATTCTTTTTTCCCTCTGAAATGATCTAATTAACAAAAGTTTTCTTTTTTTTACCATGGAGACTTCTATTCTGAGTGGAGCGATTTATTTATTTATTTATTTATTATTTAGATTTGTATGCCGCCCCTCTCCGCAGACTCGGGGCGGCTCACAACAAAGTTGTAGCTCCTTTCTTCATCATGTGTCTTGTTTTGTATTTTTATGTATGTGTGTTGTGTTTTGTTTTTAAAAATAATAAATTTATTAAATATTAACTTTATAAGCACAATGCTACTTGAATTTTAAAAAAATACTTTTGAAGAATCTTCATAGGAACTTTAGTATCAATCTAAAATGGAGCGGTTGTTAGTGTCCTTTGGAGAACTTGTTTACACTGGAAATGAATCAGTATTAAATGAATATGAACACCAGTATATCCTAAATATCCTGTTGAAATGCATTGATTTGACACAGTGCAAAATATTTTAAAATGGCAGCTGATTAAATATTTTCCCATATAATAAAAGCTCTACATAAACAATTAATTGGTAAATAGACTTTGGTAAACTGAATTGAATTAGCACATAGTTCAAATTTATTTTGTACTGCACAACCTTTTGCTCCTAAGGATAGCATTTGATTTTCATCAATGTATTTCCGAGTCACATTGTTCTAGCTGCCTAATTTGCTTGCCTGTCTTCCTTTCAACCAAATGCAATTAATTTTTTTTAAAGATTACAGCATAAACAGTAAAAGTAAACAGAGTAAATGGAGCTGAGACAAAGGTGTAAGTTAGGTATTTCCAGCACTGCTTTCTTTGAAATAGGGATAGGATTGTTAAATTTTTCTTTCCTTTTCCCCAACAGAAAACACAGTATCAACTCCATTTGTAGTACATGCTGTATTAACCTTAAAACAAAACAAAATTAAATTAAACTAGTTGAATTTCTGGGAGAATTTCTGGGAGATCAGTAAATGGTAGCAAAGAGAGCCAATTGGTGGTGGTATGGATGGGTGAGTTGGCTTTATTTTGGAGCCAGAAAAAACAAACCTATCTAGTTATGTTGTGTGAACCCAGCCTTGGAAAATGCTTAATTGGCTTCATATATATACTTTCCCAATTGACTCTGCCCTAAGACAAATTTCCAATTCTTGGATAACTGCCTTCTGTTAGCACTTCTTCTTCTTCTTCCATGAGCTATAGCTTTTTGCTTTTTGGAAATAAAGAACAGGTTCCTAATTATATTAAGGAAAGAATTCACCTTTATGAATAGCCATACTTCTCTCAATTGCTGAACTGAAGTTCAGAGGCAGTCCATCAACTTTGTGCCATTCTAGTTTCACAGAACCATTAATACCGAATATGGGCTTTTGAACTATATGACCAACATCTGGATTCTAGGCAATAGAGTTGCACAGATTATTTCAAAGATGCTTCCCTTTATCTTTCCTCTCAGACTGCTGGCGACAGTTCCAACAGCTGTCAGAATCAGATGTACAGAATCCTCATTTACCTCTTGGATCTGGTTGGATCCATCCTAACTACCACATTACATACCCTTGAAAATGTTTTCCTACCATGTCCCCATGATGTCCATCTCATTCTCAGCTCATTCTCAGCTCATGACTGCTTGAGTGTTAAATATAATTTTGCAGAGTAAATTGGGAAAATATTCAAGAAAAGGAAGAAAAAATTGTGCATAAGTGTAAATCTCAAAAACTTGAAGAAGAAAAAGAAAAGAAAAGAGGGTGCCTTTTTGAAATTCCTAACAAAATCAGAAGATGAGCCTCACAGTAGGAGTGTCAGAATATGACTTTGCCTAAGGCACTGCAACATCTGAAGCTGGCTCTGAAGAAGAGGAAAGGATGCTAGAGATGCTACAGAAAGGATGCTAGAGTGATAGATAATCAGATTGGCCCCATTCTGACTGCAGTGCTTGACTGGCAGATGGTTTTACTACCAGCTGATTATGAGCTCATGAGAGAGAGCAGCAAAACCTGAGGATTCAACCAATTCCTTTCCCTACCAAGTCCTGAATATGCTTAATCAGAACAGCAATATTTAGGAGTGACTCACCACAGATGCCCTGGCAAAGGAAGCAAGACATTTTGTGCAGGTATCACTTGTTGTTGAATGAAGGGAAAATGGATAGTATTAGAATTCAGCAATGGGAAAGAGCTCAAGGAGACATCATGAAGCATTTTGTCAAGATAAATTACATCACTTCAGCAAGGAGGATTGAGCTGTCCCTGACATGCCAAGCACTGTGTGCCTTATAGAGGCCTCAGTATTCTCAAGACAGTACTTAATTCTTATAGATAAATATAAGCAGGACTGGATGGATTTAATAGAAGTAAATATGGTATGTATTACAAAATATTTTTCCATGCTTCATACAATAAAAATCCTTCAAGAGGGAGGGGGTAGGCAAGTCCAGCATTGTCACAGAAACCTGCACCCTTGGTTACTATTCTCCTCCGCATTGGGCCTTGATGCCAATTGCTCTATGGCAAGTTTCAGAAGAGGTTCTTTACCTAACAGTTGCCATGCCTTGATTTGCAAATGATTACATCACCTGTAAACAGCTTGGTGAGGATTGCTTTCCTGAAAGGCAGGTTAGAAATAATGCTAACAAATGAATACAGGGAGCAAGGTCAAGTAGGGACGAAACATTTGGAATTTGGCATATAAGTCCAATTAATAATACAGTGTTCCCTCAATTTTCGCGGGTTCGAATTTCGCGAATAGCCTATACCACGGTTTTTCAAAAAATATTAATAAAAAAATACTTCACGGGTTTTTTTCCATACCACGGTTTTTCCCACCCGATGACGTCACACGTCATCGCCAAACTAATAATTTTTGCAAATAAATAACAAAAAATAATTATTGTTAATAATTATGTTTATAAATATCAGGATCACTAAGTGTCTTATTCAATGGTGAGTACCAGTAATAATGGTGAGTAAATGGTTGTTAAGGGAATGGGAAATGGTAATTTAGGGGTTTAAAGTGTTAAGGGAAGGCTTGTGATACTGTCCATAGCCAAAAATGGTGTATTTACTTCCATTTCTCTACTTCGCGGAAATTCGACTTTCGCGGGCGGTCTCAGAGCGCATCCCCCGCGGAAATCGAGGGAACACTGTAATAATAATAAATAAAAATTTCAGGTTGCCTCTCTGTTTGTGAAGGTTTGGGAAGTGGGAGGAAGGGAAAGGGAGAATCTAAGACATAGTTATGCATTTTGTTTAAATTGTGAAGGTGATAAAGTATCAACAACTGGTTGCATCTTGTCATGTAAAAACTTAATGTGGCCATTTTTGAAACAGCATGTTCTATACTCCCACCATGGAGCAAAAATGACTATATGTGACCTGCTGCAGCCACTTGCTACTTTATGTTATTTTAAATAAAGAATTCTGAGTTTTTTGTTTTTTTTTATAAAGAAAGGAAGAGATAACGTTGATGAAGATGTACAGGAACTGAGAAACAAGGAAAGATCAACTCAGCCATGGGAAAGGGAACAGTGTGAGAAAGAAACTCAAAATAACCTCACTTTGAGAGTGTTTGGCAGATGTGGCCAGATAGAATATCTGAATGACAAAAAAGAGAAAAGACAAGATTTCGGGGAAAAGAATAATAACTCTTGCTTCATTTTGTTTAATATAATGTAAGACAGAGAGAAAATTTGAGTCACTTTCAAAATTCTGTTTTTCTATCCTACAAAAATAAAGCAACATTACTGAAGTTCTTGCAGGTCTGTTTCTTTATTTAGCCTTCCTCAAAGGGTTGAGAATGAGGTGGATGGATGGAATCACTGAAGGAGTCGCTATGAGCTTAAATGGACTCTGGGGCATGGTAGAGGGCAGGAAGTCCTGGAGGGACATTATCCATGTGGTCGCGATTTTGCAACTAACAACAACAAAGGGTTGACAGCTTTGCAGTGAACTAATTTCCTGTTATAATGTAATTGAAGACCATAAGAATATAAAGCAGCAAAATCTGATGAGTCATACATGATAGTTCAGAACAAGTGGTAGAAAGCAAGGGTGAGTTCCTCTCGGTTCAGGCCAGAATGCCTGAACTGGTAGCGACCTGCTGTTGATGTTACTGAACTGGATCAGCCCGTGCTGGTCCATGGGTGCCACCATCTTTTTTCTATTTTTGTTGCCAATTTTTTACTGTTTTGAAGGATAATAATAATAATAATAATAATAATAATAATAATAATAATAATAACAACAACAACAACAAAAACAACAACAATAATAATAACAACAGCAGCAACAACAACAATAATAATTTATTAGATTTGGATGCTGCCCCTCTACGAGGAGGGGCGGCATACAATTTCTATTCTGTCGCTTGTAAAGTACTCTCCCCCATGGTCCCAGGTTTAGACTGAGGTTTATTCCTTTGCCCATAGCACAGCTGATCAGCTCCTCAGCTGTGTTCCGGGGTGATTCCAGCTACTGAGCATGCACAGAAGCAAAATTGCACAAGGGGATGTGAACCGGTTGCGAAGGTAATTGGTAGAAAGACTGAGAATTTGTTCCTCTGCTAAGCTTTTTCCTCAGCCAATTACTATGAAAACAGCTTCTCAAAATGAATATTTTTTGCAGGAAGAATTAGAACTTGGAGGACTAACTGGATTGATCATTTAAAAGCCTGACCTGGGATAAGAACAATAATGGATATTTTCACATTTAAATGTGAAATGTTTTATGAATGCACACAAGCCAAATAAGCTATAGGATTACCAGACATATTGCTTCAAGATGTTAGACAGATGAACCTAAAGAAGGATCATAATATTCACATGGAATATTCCCACCGCTGAATTCTTCTTGTCTTGGATTAAATTTTATTAAGGAGGAGAAATTTCTCTTCTTGCTTCTGTGCAACCTGCTATGATAAGAATATTAAAAACTTTCCAGAAGCTGACACTAAATTAGAGTAGCACATCTAGGAGGCACTCAGAGCGAAAGGTTCGCTTTCTTTGAAGGTCCATCGGCTGCTCCAAAACTTTATAAAACGACTTTGACTTTTTAGCAACAAAGGCAGTGATATATTGAGGGGCTTTAAATCATGTAAATTGCTATCTGCATATCAGAAGAGGTAGCTCCTGCCCCCTTCCAGTGAAATTGACCCTGATATTCTGTCTGGCCCTATGTGCATCAGAAACAATGTCAAGAAAATCCATTCTGAACCACAAAAGTATTCAAGCAAAAGCACTATAAACACCTTCCTGGATGCTTACTCCCAAAGCTGACAATGTGTAGCTTTTTTTAAAAAAGGATCATTTGTAATTATAACAAATATTAACAGATGGGCCGAAATATGTCTCATTGTGGCAGAAAGAAATCACTGTTTTGGAACATCATTAATGCTAATAAAACCAGTTGAATGTAAAGTAGGCTTTTAAAGTAAGGAAAACAAAAAAAGAGGAAAAAATCCTTGGCAATTAGCTCGACTTTTAACTCCAGTGTTTTAGTGTAGATTGTTAGCTAATCAAGTAGGGAAATTGGAAAAAAAAGGTGCACAAAAATGGTTGATTATTAATATTGTAAGAAGTGATTGTGAACTGTACCTGCCTCTGTGCTGTAATAATATAAATAGTGAAATCAGCATTGCATTTATTGAGGTGTAATTGTACCAATTGCTAGCTAATCAGATGGAGAAAATTGAACCAGATCTTAGCAGAACAATGTTATATGTGCTATTAACTTTATGCATTTAGCTAAGTATTTAATGAACTTTTGAGATAACACCACAGAATGGTGTTTCTGCATTTTTAAAAAGATGGATCCCTGCCTCAGATTAAAAGGAAGGACTCAATATTGTTTTCAGTTAAGCAATGTAAACCAAGAATAATGCAATCAAACTCGGTGGAATTACAAGCAATGTAAAAAATTGGCTTAAGCCAAGAATGAATCAAGCCCATAGCTTTTACAGCTGAGCCATAGGCATTTCATTAAAAATGTAAAACTGGACAAATACATATAATCCACCGAAATAAATAGCTCAGTTTATCAAGCCAGCTGTCGTTAGCAGTATAATGTATTTTGACATCCTCAACACAGCAGGGACTTAATGAGAATGGTGGAAACTGGGCTCAAGGCTTGTGAACTTTTCAAGAAGTTCAGAACAAAAAAGATGGGTAATTCATAAGACTGAGAAGGTTTGCCTTACTCTATCACTCCAACATATTTTTTTTATTACAGGTTTTACATGCTGTGGTATGGTGTGATCAGGTATGAACTAACTAACTCTGAAGACTGATGGATTTGGAGGATTTTACGTGGGGAAAAGAAACAAAGTTTTCACCTAAGAGCAGAGGTGGGTTCCTCCTGGTTCACATCAGTTCTATAGAACTGGTAGTAGACTGGTAGTGACATTATGGAGCTGGTTCTGTCAGTGTTGGTCTATGGATACCACCATTTTTTTGGGGGGGTATTTGGGGGGGATTTTTTGCTGGTTTTTGCTTTTGCAAATGCATAGAAGCAGAGTTTTCAGCACTGCGCATACGCCACCATCTTGTTTTTAAAAAGAAATGCTATTTTTGCTTGTTTTTCGGCACTGCGCATGTGCATGCAGCTATGCAGAATGCAGTGTGCATGCAGCCACGCAGCATGCATGTCGTGCACAATGCACATGGAATGTCATGCAGTGCGCAATGTGCGTACAGCCACACAACATGCATACAGCATGCAGCATATGATGTGCATACAGTCACACAACATGCAACATGCAATGCATGTGCAACCATGCAGTGCAATGCACCTCCAGCCATGTGGCAAAATGGGCACGCAGCCATGTGGCATGGGAGGAAGCGAACCAGCAGCGAGGAAAGTTAAAATCTACCCCTATCCAAGAGGCAAGTTGAGTTACTGGATTCACAAAAGCACACCGTTTTAGTAGCTGTCCAACAATGAATCTGATACTTGAAAATACGCTCACATAAACAAACTTTATTTTTAATCTTATTTTTGTATGATGCATAAGCAATAATGTTACCTCAAATGTAAGATTTATATGCTTTTTTTCCAAACATTCAGGCAGTTGATGTTTCTGAATTTAAATCAAAGTATTGCAAAGTCTGTTTGTTGTATAAGTTTAATCATATAATAAGGAGACATTGAAATACCAATTTCTCAATGCCTTGACTGGTTTTTCGAACACACAATTCAAAATAATTGCATAATGGTTTGATAGATCAATATCACATTTTTGAATTTAACGATATAGAATCAATAATGTTAAAAAAATAAACAAGTCTAAAAAAATCCTGGCACATACTTAAATCGACTGAAAATTGCCTTTTAGTTGGATACCTCAAACAGCAAGGTTCTATCATTCTTCCATATATATCTTTATTGTTTCCCTCACTAACTTTTTTTTTGTACCATTATATTTCTGTCCAACTCATAACCCAATATTTCATTAAAGTCTCCTCCTGTTACTACTTTATCATAAAAAGGGTTGAAAATGTGAACAGAAAATATGGCCTAGCAGATGAGATTCTGGTGAGAAAGGATTCATTAGAAAGGTGAACAATTGAATTTGCATAGGACAACTTGGGTTTATTGAACATTGAGTCCAGATTGGATTTTTTAAAAAAGAGACAGGCATTGAGTAAAAGCAAGGTACATGGAATTGTGCTGGAGTTAAGTAGAAGAAAATGAATCAAATTCTCATTTGTACATTTTTAACTTTGAGAAAAAGTAAAGTGAAAGAAAAAAAGAAGGTACCTTCTCTTACATTCATTTAATTTACTTATGTCTAAAAATATGTCGAGCAAAAACATTAATAAAATCATAGATATAATCTTAGATTTAATCAACTGTTTTTGAAGTCACCACTTCATTTTACAGCTGTTCTGTTGCTTAAGGTCGTGAGGTCAGGAGGTTTCTGAAGTCTAGCCTGAATCTCCTTTGTAATTTTAAGTACCGTAAGTGATTCCAGTGATGCCTTCTTAGGCAAATGAGTCCAATCCCTCTTTTAAGTGACAACCTTTCAAATATCATGATTCTACAGTTATCATATCATGGAATCCAGATTCTTCAATAACTTGGTAGCCCTCGCCTAAATTGCTCCTGGTCATGGTCTTCTTGAACAGTTGCACCAAGAATTGTACAATCAATATAATATGTTTCATCTGAATAGGAAAAATGAAAGACCAAGTGTAGGATAGACAGACAAAGCTTTGCAGTAGAACATGTTAAGGAGATCTGGATGTCCCCTCAAAAGTTAAACATAAATCAATAGTATGATACAGATAATTACAAGGCAAAGAGAAATGGTTGATGAGTATGTTAATTCCACAATGCACAAATCTGCATTGATGGGAAATATAGATTCCAGAGTATATGAAATAATAGTCTCACTCTACTCTGCCCTGGTTAGATCTCATTAGGAAATCTTTGTCCAATTATGGGCGCAACCGTTCACCTGCTAATTTCAATTTACTTCTTAAATTTATCTAGATGTTTTGGATAGCTTGGCTCTTTTCCTAATATCAGGCCATTTCTCCCAGCTTTTTGTTCCATGACAAAAGCTGAGCTATATATGGCAATATTTCATTTATCCCTTCAGTCATATTTTCTGTGGAATTAACTTACCCAGAGTCCTCTTAAGGCTTACATATCAGAATGCTTAATATTTTGATTATCAATCTCTGAACTCCCTCCAAATTACAGTACAAGAGTTGGCTCACTGGTTTCCTTCTTTCTCTTTGTTTAAAGCAATGGACTATCCAGTCAAAGTTAAGCCTGTTCAAAATCTATTGATTTCAGTGAGAATCTTAAACAGGCACTGATGGGTAAGCTTGGCAATTGTAATGTCTTTGCAAGCAGAAAATTAGAAAGTGTCTGCTTGTTCCTTTTCATCATGTTCTTCTTGCAGTGTGTGAACTATTAAGTAGGGTTCATGTCAATATTGTATTTGTGTATGTGTGTGTGTGTGTGTGTGTGTCACTCATTTATCTATCTCTGTCTTCACTGCACATAAAACCACAGGCATTTTTTGTGTAGTATTAGATGATGTCTTGTTATTTTTGAAACCTGCTACCAATGGACATTTCTGTCTTTCTCTCCCTCCCTCCCTCTCTCTCTTTCCTTTTCCCATCCATCGTTTTAAATCAAAATGTATGTGTATTTAAATATAAATAAATATAAATATAAATAAATATTGCCTTTTAAAAAATATGAACCATGGAAGTGCTGACTCTGGACTTTCTGACAATGACCAAGTGTGGTCCTTTTATCTTAAAGACCTGGAAATCCAAGAATGTCACTTTCTCATTCCATGCTCATTATCATTTGGTTGTGCCCCAGTTATTGTGGAAGGTAATTAAATTGTTTAATCCACAAGCCAGGTTGTTTTAGCCATTGTTTCCATCTATCAATACTGAATGATAGTTAAGTCCCATGAGAGTAATTGAAAGTGAAAGTTTATCTTGCCTTTGCATAAAGCATGAGCCCAGCCGCATTCTAATGAGTAAATAAACCATTCAACGCTTTAATCATTGTTGTTGTACACCTTGAAATGGCTATGTAAACTCTATAAACAGCTCTATGCTCTGCTACATATGTCACTTTCATTTTCTAGTAGCTACTTAGACTGGCAACTGAGAAACAAAACTTAAAAAAAAAACAGGGGGGAAAAAATCACATTTTCTTTTAGGTGGCAGAAACATGTTGGCTCAAGGCCAGACTATCTATGGCAGTGTTTCCCAACCTTGGCAACTTGAAGATATCTGGACTTCAACTCCCAGAATTCCCCAGTCAGCGAATGCTGGGAGTTGAAGTCCAGATATCTCCAAGTTGCTAAGGTTGGGAAACACTGATCTATGGGACCGTCTCTTGCCACATACCTCCCAGAGACCAATATGAGTACACAGAGTTGGCCTCCTCTGGGTCCCGTCAACTAAATAATACAGGTCGGTGGGACCGCGGGGGAGGGCCTTCTCTGTGGCTGCCCCAGCTCTATGGAACCAACTATCCCCTGGTATCCGTACTGCTCCCACCCTGCTGGCCTTCTGTAAGGCCACAAAGACCTGGTTTTGCCCATGAATTGTACATCTTTCATGGCCAAACTGCATGAATGTTGTGTATGCATGTGATTATGACTGTTTTTATAACTAATTGGTTTTTATTACGGGGTTTTAGTTTTAGATATTATACTCAACTTCTTATTGTTTTGTATCTTTTATCTATTATTTTGTAAGCCACCCTGAGTCCTTTGGGATTGGGCGGCATAGAAGTCAAATAAACAAATAAATAAAATAAATAAATATTCTCCATTAGTACTGAAAAACTTGCATGGTTAAGGTAGGTCCTATAAAAAGCAATGTGAGGGCAACTTGATAATTATGGAGAATGCTGGGAGTTGGAGTACTGTGGCTTTCCAAGACTGTGAGTTCGAATAATATACATCTATACAGTTCTATCTCTATAAAATCCAGGGCATTTTATTACTTCCGTTTAGTGGCCATATGTGATTTTATTTCTGCATCCTCAAGCCAAAGCAGATTAATGGCTTTCTAAAGGTGTGTTATTAACTGAAGAGTAGAGATAAAACACACAGTAAAATACCACTAATTACTGTTCATTAAGAAGCTACAATGATGGACTGAACGCATAATAGCTAAAGTAATATATATATATATATACACTTATATATACACACAAGCTGTCACTTCTTCATTAATAGTGACGATGCCAAAGGTTAAGCAATCATATGTTTATTTGAAAGTTATCTTTATTTTTACCCAGATAGTATTACCTGGGAGGAAAAATGTGAAACCTTGCAAATTAAGTAGCTGTATTCATTCTGCACCTCTGAAATACAATTTCTTGTATTTTAAGTATTCCAGCCTGTCAGGTACCATGCACGCTGCTGAGGAACCATCGAAACGATAATAACAGTTATGTGGCTCACTTAAATGAAGTACTGTATAAAGTGACAGATAAAAACATCACATCTTTGGAAAACCGTATTTTTAAAAAATCAAAAATCTGATTTTTCTTACAAAAGGATATCCTTGTCCAAGTATTTTAGATAGTCAGGGGTGGGCTACCAATTTTAGCCCTACCGGAATGCGCTGGGAGCACACCCCATGCTCGGCGTGTGATTCAGCTTCTGCACATGTGCAGAAGCCAAATCTTGTGTGAAGATGCATGCGTACGCAATTTCCGAGTTTTTTTTACTTCCGTACATGGTCACTCGCAAACAGCAAAATAAGGTAAGAGCTGCCACACTGCGAATCTCCCCGGTCCACCATGCTGCCACCTGGTCCACCAGGCCTCACTGCCAGCCTCCGCAGCCCCACCAGGCCATGCCGCCAGCCCCCACTGCCAGCTCTCATGGCCCCACCAGGCCCCACTGCCAGCCCCGTTGGCCCCACCTCTGCAGCCCCCTTGGCCCTGCCATGCCACGCCACCAGCCCCCGTGGCCTTGCCAGCCCCTGCCGCCAGTCCCTGCGGCCCTGCCAAGCTATGCTGCCAGCTCCCACAGCCCCACCAGGCTGCACCACCAGGTCCCACGGCCCTACCAGGCCATGCCACCAGGCCCCACAGCCCCGCCAGTCTGTGCCACCAGCTCCTGCAGCCCTGCCAGGCCCTACCACCAGCCCCCTTGGCCCCGCTAGGCCCCACCGCCAGCCCCCTTGGCCACGCTTGGCCACGCCGCCAGCCCCCTTGTCCAGGAGATTGAACCATAGGATTATTATGAATACATGTGCCACGGGAAGAGAATCTTTCCTTGATAGACTTAGGCCTTCTTCTGTCTGGAACCAAAGCAACTGAGCAGAGAACCTGAATCCTTGCTGTTCTCTCCTGAGTGTGAATTTGAATTGCTAAAAACAAGTTAAATGTCATGCTTTAGCTCAGGCAGAGGTTGGTTCCTACCAGTTCTCAGTTCTTTAGAACCCTTAGTAGTTCCCTTAGTAGTTTGGTGATGATGTCACAGAGCCACTTCTGTCATTGTCTCTGTGGACACCGCCATCTTGGATTTTGCTTCTCCACATGTGCACAATTTATTTTTTAATGGCTGCGTACACATGTGGGGTGACCCCAAACAAACTGGCAGCAAAAGGATCCAGAATCCACTCCTGAGATCAGGACTGTCAAACTTGTAGCCTGTGGGCCAGATCAGTCAAGCACTGATCATGCCCACACCTGGTTTTGAGAAGGGGGGAAATGTCATGATACATCACATTACAATGCTGTGACGATACAGGTTTGACACCTCTGCTTTAGCTGAGGTTCTGACAGGATCAAGGTGATGAAACTTCCTCTCTGATCTTTCCCACTAGCATTTAAAAGTAACTTTGAATGAAAGGGTGTTTTCATATAGGAAGTTGGGGTATGGTTTGACACATTGCTTTCAATCCAGATGATATGAGGAACACCTAATTGTTGTGGTCCCAATGGTACGTTTTTGAGAGGCAAGTGGATTTTCTGGTTTTTCTTTGAAGATGTTTCACTTCTCATTCAAGAAGCTTCTTCAGCTCTGAAATTCCAGTTGCCTCTTGAAAAAGCACCTTTGAGACAACCATGACCTGGATTTCTGAGAATCTCCATACATAATTTTTGTGGTTTTTCTTCAGGATACAATCAAAAAGACCAAAACACCAAATAAGCAATTTTTCAAGTCCATTATGCTCCCAATTTTCCCCGTGTTATAAAGAATAACGTAATTATTTTTATACCTCACTTGTTGACATTAGCACATGACCTTATTCATTAATTAGTATATGCTGCTTGCAACTTCTAAGAAGAAGCATCAAATGATATTCTTAAATTATAAATGCAAGAGGAAGCATTGCAAAACATCACGGAGGAAAGCCATTCTGCAAATACAGATGAAATTCTGTGTTTTTTTCCCCTCCACTCTGGAGCTGTACTTTGGGTTAGTTGACACAACACACAGGCTAAAATATGATTGGCTCATTTAGTTTCCATGTGTTTGGCCATCCTACCAGCATACCTCATTCATGTTTCCATCTGTTGTGAAAACAGAGGAAATTGGGTGAATGAAATTGATCCAGATTAGTGTGTGGTGCTAAGGTGGGGATGAAATTACTAGGACTGTGTGAAGTGAAGAGAAGATGCAGTTGCCTTGGCAAGATGTTTCACATCACTTCTTAATCTCTGCCAGGCACTTGAAGAATCTGGAAGAGGCTTCTGTGCCATTTTTGTACATAGGCAGAAGCTTCTTCCAGGAACTGAAGAGGTTTCCTGCATGAAAGTCTCTTCTGGCTATAATAAATGCTGCCTGGTAAAGTAGCTAAAGCAAATATCACAGTTGCACTGTGTTGCTATTAGCAGGAAGGGAGCCATGCTGCTTTACAAGCAGCTGTGAAAGGGAGCTTTGGGGTAACCTTTGTCAAAAAGTTTAAAGATCTGTGCAGCCCTAGACATTACACTTTCGGAGCCTACATTCTAATTCTCTTGCCATTCCAGGCGGATTTTATGTTTATAATATTATGTTTCTCTTTGTCTGGAGATTAATTTCAATACCACAGAAATAGTAGAAGACTTTCTTCATCAAAGTGAGCAAGCAAAACTTTCCACTTTTGTAGCAACAGAAGATGCATCAATTACACTTCTATTTTTTTTAAGAATAGGCCTTCTGCATGAAATTGATGTGCATATTAGCATGACGTTTCAAGATTCAGTTGGTGATTTTTTTTAGGGAAATGCAAAATGGCAAAGAGCTTCAGTGCTTTATGGCCAGTTACCTATTATCTAAGCATGTTATGATTTTTGCAACCTAATTGCATACAAGTAGCAGGCAAGCAGAAGAAAAGACACTGATCATTAGAATTTTATTCCGTTACTATTGCCAGTTACAGACCTCTCTGTTAGCCATCACATTTCCCCATTTGTTAATATCTACAATAAGAAAAAAAGGAGATAAGATCAAGTAACTTGTAGAGAAATATAGCAGTTTTGACAAGGTCATTTCTAATTATAAAATCAACATTTGATAGCAAGGAATCTCCCTAGGAAAAATCTAATCAGCGTTCTCAGTATGACCCAGATAAATGGCAGCTCACTGAATGTGTCTTGAGCACATTCTTCCACTTTGACTATTACCCAGGATTTGTTACTACACATGTAGGAAATTCATGCAGCTGTGGAATTCTATTTCCCAAGCTTCCCAGTGGTAAGAGTTGGTCTGCACTGTCCGGATATACTGAGATACGCAGTGGCCGGATAGGACTTCTCTAAGTACCAGAATTTATAGTGCGGTAATTCAGGAATCAGTTCAGATAAATAACGAAGGCACTTTTGTAGGAAAAACAGTAGTAAACAGTTTTACTCTTCAGTGCAAGCAAATTAACTTCTATCTTAGTCTTCTATTTTCAGGAAAAAACTTTACTTTAGCTATATGCAGTAAGGTTTACTTACACATAAATACTAAACCAATCCAGCTTTCTCTGTATCAACACCACAGCTCTAACTCAATACTTAACTCATGCTCAAATTACTTCAGCCAGCCAACTAACAACCACCTAAAACACCACCATACCGCATTGTAAAAGTGCTTTACATTTTACAATGCTCTGGCCCAATCAGGTTGCAGGTTATTCCCTATGACTATTCATTACTGTTTAACATGCTTACAACCTTATTTTACCTTATATGGCAACACAATGGAATATCACCTAGGATTGAGCTAATTCTTGACATGCACAAATATTGAAGTCTTAATTAGAATATTTTTGTTACTTGTGGTCAGGGGTGAACTGCTGAGAGTTTGCAGGGGTTCAGGAGAACATCTAGCTAAGATTCTGTGCAGTTCAGAGAACTCCCAAATCCCAATTCTGACTGGTTCCACTCACACGATCCTTCCCAGGAATCCCCAAGCAGCCCATTTTGGATTCAGGTAAGTCCAGGGTGCATGTAGAGGCTCAGGGAGGGTGAAAAATGGGACTACCAGAAATTAAGGAAGGCTGGAGTAGTCTCCAGAGAGCCTTCAGAGCCTGGGGAGGCCATTTTTCCCCTCCTGGAAGCTCAATGAAAGTTCCCAGAGTCTGGGGAGAGCAAAAACACCCCCCCAAGGTGCAGGAGGCCAACTAGGCCACACCTGCTATGGCCACGCCCACCCAGCAACTGGGCAGAGAACCCTTTGCTAAAATTTTTGAAGCCCACCTCTGCTTGTGATAGCTAAGCCATCATCTCTTCCATAAGAACCAATCTAGAAGGAAGAGCTCAAGCAACCAAATACATAGTAAGTGGCTAAAACTACATTTTACATTAAAAAAAACCCTCCAACCTCTCTCACTTCTATGTGCCAGCTCTCATATGGCCAAAATGGCACTACTTTCATCTAAGAGATAACATCTGTCTTCTTAGGGGAATCCAAAATTTATGTATATTATTAGGGGAAAAAATAGAAGCCTTTTCCAAGTAAGTGAGAACATGTTTAACAGAGGGAGATGGATCACAAAGCAGCAGAGAGGAGGTTATAGAATGAAGATTGTGACTAACTAAACACTGGTGAAGATTCTAACTAAACACTGGTGAACAAAAACACTACCTACTGAATAGTGTTTTTAAATTTTGGGGGGTTTTGTTTTGTTTTGCAGATACCATCTGTGTAGCAGTATTAATTTATAAATCACATAAATTGGGTGTAATCATCACATTTGTTTCAGGTATTTGATTTGATAGATTTCTATCCCTTATAATCTGGTACCAAATAGTAGAGAACCATAAACAAGCCGATCAAGATTTGCCTCAGACACTTTGCTGGGTGATGTGAAACAAGTGACCTCACCTTTATGTCAAAGGGCACAGTGCACAAGACCAAGTGAGTTTTATGGTGCCTGAGAGGCAGGCCACCTTGACACCTGCATAGTAAAAATAAATCCCAAACAAATAACTGACAAATGGTCGCCTTTACATAATACAGAAATTTCTGCTGATTCTACCTAGCAGTAAAGAAAGGAATACTGATCCCAAAGGTAAATACTGGCAGATCTTGATAATGTTCAAAGGGCTTTATGAATATATTAAGGAGAAAGAATAAATCAAAAACTGAAACCAAAAATTTAATGAAAACATCATCATTGTCATCAATTGTACTTGGATATATGATATCTTGAAGATGGGGCATAGAATAAATGAATTTACTTATCATGAAAGAAGCAAATTCTGTGTCTGGTATGTAGTATGTAGGAATTGGGACATAGCATAAGTAAGGACTTTTTCATAGAAAATAAAATCAGTGCACCAGTTGCACACCAAGGAGGACTCTGGCCAGCCTTTTTTCAATTGTACATTTCCTATCATTTAGCCAATGTTATATTGCTGCCCGGGTTGCAAGTATATTCAAGATTTCAAGATTCTTCCAAACATCACTTTCTGATATTTGTAATCTTTTGCTCCTCTTTTTCCTCCTCCTTCTGCTCCTCTTCCTTGTTCTCTTCCATTGCCTATTGAAAATGTAAACATTTCTGATGGAACGGGCACCCTAAATGTATGCCGCCCCGAGTTTTCGGAGAGGGGCGGCATACAAATCCAAATAATAAATAAATAAATAAATAAATAAATAAATAAATAAATAAATTTAATATGATTGTATTTTAAGTGAGGTAGTGAGACATTTGAATTCTATTAAGGCTGATAAATCAATTGTTTTATCCTTTATCCATGGCTAAAACATTAACTAAAAGGATACTTATACACTGATGATGGACAATAATGATTTATGACAAGTAGCAGTACTTTACATGTATAATGTGAAGCTGTTGGATTTCACACATTAAGCAAGATCTTCCCAGGTGGACAGACTGCCTGTCCAAATCACAAAATGGCTGTAGGCTGTGATGATCAACCCCTTGAGGTGGATTCAGTCTCAGACCTTATTTTTCCTTTCCAAATAAAATGGGAAAATGGTAAAATGACACTGATTTCCCCCCAAAAAACCTTTGCAGTTGGATTTTAACATCTTATAAAAACACTAAATATTCTGCAGCTCCCATTCTGACTTCTCCAAGAAAAACTGTACACCAACGTCACAACATGGCTTGAGCCTGTTTGATCATGGAGACCTCTGAATCCAATTTTAACATTCATCTAAGATGCCATTAGGGTATGGAACAGCAAAAGCAGATTAAAATACAGATATCCCGTAAGGCCTTTAGAAAGTTGAGACTCTTAGTATTGTTAGGAGAAAGAACAAATGCTTGTTAGGAGAAAGGATGGGAGAGGGTGGAAACTCCCTGTACCTGATGATGCCTCCATGATCCAAAGGAGTTTTTGTTTAGAGAAAGAAAGAAAGAAAAGAAAGAAAGAGAGAGAGGGAGGGAGAGAGAGAAAGAAAGAATGAAAGGGAATGAAGAGAGAAAGGAAGAAAGAGAGAGGGAGAGACAAGAAAAAAAGGGTGGGAAGGGAGAAAGAAAGAGAAAGATTCCAGTCCAACCCCCTGCTTCAGCAGGAGACCTTATATCATCTTGGTATCTTAACACAGAAGAAATTCCCAGAAACTCACGAGCTGCAACTACTCTCTGTCACTGAGGAAGACATCTGTTCAGTGAGCTTTCACTCACTTTCACTCCCATCCCTTCTCCTAACAAGCATTTGTTCTTTCTTCTAACAATACTAAGACTTTCTAAAGCCATTTGGCTGCAGCCTTTCCCCCAACCCCACCCCCTAGAATCGATCACACAGTAGCATCTGGCTGCCAGATAACTGTCCCAGGGGACAACACAGGAGGAACCCTCCTTCTGTAAATTGTCTGTGTCCAAGCATGTGGGACAGAAATTTGGTGACCCATTGCTCAGGGCAAACAGCTAGGGGCATATCAGACCAGGAAAAAAAATAGTGGTGAATGGCCAAAGGCAGCACTCTGGAGGCGAAATAGGTGTGGCCAAGGGTAACTTCTAAGTGGTCCAGAATGCAGTGAATGCGCCATATCTTGCCCATGTTTCATAGCTACTTTGTGAGTTAACTGGTTACCAGTTTGCTTTCAACGTAATTCAAGCTGTTTTTTATAATCTAGAAAGCCTTTCATGGCAGGGAGCCTAGTTATTAGAAGGTTTCAGCCTGTCCAGCAAAATTGAGCAGAGTAGGCACACTTCTGACTCCTTTAATTAAAGAAATGTCATCTGTCAGGACCTAGGAACTATGTCTTCTCTCACACAGCACTTGCCCTCTGGAATAGTCTGTCTCTGGAGATCAGTAGAGCTTTCATCCTGCAGCCAATCCTCAAGTCACTGAGAATCTGGCTCTGTTCCCAGGCCTAGGGTTGCAATGGTTGTTGCACCTCTGTTAGCATTCTTTTGATGTTTTGGGTTATTTGTTCTGGACGTGTCCTTTTTCATTTTATTATTTTCATAAACCACCCAGAGTTCTATTAGACAACCTCTAAATCCACAAAAATTCCAGTGAGAGGCCTTTCTGCTGCAATGGATTGATTTGATCTGATGAATAATAACATGTGTGTGTGTGTGTGTGCGCGCGTGTGTGTGTATTTGGATCACAGAGCAATTTGCCAATCTATGGCTTAGACCAAAAATTGAGTATAATATAACACACACACATACAAAACCTGTTATAACACTATAGTGAGGAACAGCTTTATCCTTCAGCATAGTGAGAAACAGTTTGAACATATAACAGTTCATACTTTCTACCTGTCTAATTTGCAATACAGATTTTTTTTTCTTATGACAAGAAAATGCATGCTCTTAAACAAAGCATGCATCAAAAATAATCGAATAGAACATTGAATAGAATAGAATCTGAGAAGACAGCTTAAGGGAAATGGTAGGCTAGCAAGCTATCAGAATAACAGAATAGCAGAGTTAGAATAGAGTAGAATAACAGAGTTGGAAGGAACCTCTAGTCCAACCCCCTGCTTAGGCAGGAAAACCTACACCACTTCAGACAAATGGTTATCCAACATTTTCTTAAAAATGTCCAGTATTGGAGCTCCCACAACTTGTGGAAGCAAGCTGTTCCATGGATTAATTGTTCTAGCTATAACAAAATTTATCCTTAATTCTAAGTTGCTTCTCTGATTCATTAGTTTCCACCCATTGCTTCTTGTTCTACCCTCAGGTGCTTTGGAGAATATTTTGACTGCCTCTTCTTTGTGGCAACCCCTGAGATATTGGAACACTGCTACCAGGTCTCCCCTTGTCCTTCTTTTCATTAAACTAGACATACCTAGTTCTTGCAACCATTCTTCATATGTTTTAACCTCCAGTCCCCTAATCAACTTTGTTGCTCTTCTCTGCACTCCTTCTAGAGTTTCAACATCCTTTTTGGATCATGGTGACCAAATCTGAATGCATTATTCCAAGGGTGGTCTTACCAAGGCATTATAAAGTGATATTAACCCTTCATGTGATCTTGATTCTATTCATCTGTTAATGCAGCCTAGAACACTGTTGCCTTTTTTTGGCAGCTGCTGCGCATTGCTGGCTCATATTTAAATGGTTGCCCACTAGGGCTCTAGGGTCCTGTCACAGTTACTAGTGTTGAGAAAGGTACCACATATACTATATCTGTGCATTTTGTTTTTCTTGCCTAAATATGGAACCTTCACCTTTGAATTTCATTTTGTTAGATAGCATCCAATGTTCAAGTCTGTCAAGATCCTTCTGTATTTTGAGCCTATCTTCTGGAGTGTTGGCTATTCCTTTCAGTTTGGTGTCATCTGTAAATTTGATGATTTCCCCATCTACCCCCTTGTCCAAGTCATTGATGAAGATGTTGAAGAGTACTGGGTATAAAACACAGCCTTGGGGTACTCCACTGCATACTTCCCTCCATGTAGATGCAGTTCCATTGAGAACTACAGGTTGAGTGAGGTTGGTCGGCCAGTTTTGAATCCATCTGGTGGTGGTGCTGTCTAATCCACATTTTTCTATTTTATCTACTAGTAGATTATTGTCTACTGAAGTAGGTTATTGTCTATCAAATGGCTTACTGAAGTCCAAATAAATTACCGTATTTTTCGCTCTATAAGACGCACCTGCTGATAAGACGCACCTAGATTTTAGAGGAGGAAAATAGAAAAAAAAATATTTTGAGCCAAAAAGGGGAGAGGAAGAGAGGAAGGAGTGAAAGAAGGGAGTGAGTGAGGGAGGGAAGAAGGGAGGAAGGAAAAGGAAAGCAAGAAATGGAGGGAGGAAAGGAAGGAAGGAAGGAAGGAAAGAAAGAAAGAAAGGGGGAAGGGACAGGAACAGAGGAAAGAAGCAAGGAAACTTATGAAAGGGGAGAGTAAGAGAGGAAGGACTGAAGGGAGGGAGGGAAGAAGGTAGGAAGGAGAAAGAAAAGAAGAAATAGAGGAAGGGAAGGTAAAAGAGAGAAAGAAAAAGAGCAAGAAAGAAAGCAAGAAAGAGAGAAAGAAAGAAAATGAAAGAGAAATAAAAATAGAGAGGGGGAATGAAAGAAATGGATTGAGGGAAGGAAGGAGAGAAAGAAAGCAAGAGAAAGAAAAAAGAATGAAAGAGCAAGAGAGCAAGAGAGAAAAAGAAAGAAGGAAAGAAAGAAAGAAAGAAAGAAAGAAAGGCAACTTCAAAGAAAGGCTCACTGAGCATATCTCTCTCTCTCTCTCTCTCTTTCTATCCCTCTTTCTTTCTTTCTCTTCCTTTCTCTCTCTCCTCTTTCTTTATCTCCTCTCTCTCCCTCCCTCTCTCTTTCTCTCCCCCCTCTCTCCCCCTTTCCCTCTCTCTTTCTCTCTCTCTCTTGCTATCTCTCCCCCCTCTCCCTCTCTCTCCCCCCTCTCCCTCTCTCTTTCTCTCTCTCCCTCTCTTGCTATCTCTCCCCCCTCTCCCACTCTCTTTCTCCCTCTCCCTCTCTTTCTCTCTCTCCCCCTCTCTCTTTCTCTCTCTCTCCCCCTCTTTCTCTCTCTTCTTCTCACTTTTTCTCTCTTGTTTCCTTTCTGTCTGGGCAGATGGCTGCCTTCTGCCTTGGGGCGAGATCCGCCCCCTCTCCTCCTCCGCCGCTTCTTGCCTTGGGCGAGCAATCCCGGAGTCCGGGACTGTGTGGCTTTGCGCCATGAAGAGGAAACGGCTCCGGCAGCAGGGAAAAGTCGGCCGTTTTCTCTTCATGGCGTAAAGCCACCCTGTCCCGGACTCCTGGATTGCTCGCCCAAGGCAGGGGGCAGCGGAGGAGGAGAGGGGGCGGATCGCGCCCCAAGGCAGAAGGCGGCGACGGAGGAGAGGGGGCGGATCGCGCCCCAAGGCAGATGGCAGCAACGTTGGAGAGGGGGCAGATTGCGCCCCAAGGCAGGAGGAGGCAGAGGAGGAGAGGAGGCGGATCGGGCGGGCAATAGGGCAGCGTGGAGAAGCCAGGGGCGCATTTGGCCGGAGGCACCGTGGGGAGGCAGGGGCGGCCGCGGCTCCCTTTACTCCTACTGCCACACCTCCCCGCCCCCGCCCACCTCCCCGCGGGCTGGCAGGGGGATGGGGAGCGCGCGCCCGTGGAAAAGGGCGCTCGGGTGTATTTGGGGGTGCACGCCTGCTCACGGGCGCAGCTTACGGGGAACGGTGGGCCAGGCAGCAGCTAGCCAGCCAGCCGGCGGGATGGCACTTCCGAATTCGCAGCCTCCCCCCCCCTCCCTGCCTGCATCTTCGCTCCATAAGACGAGGCTGATTTTTCATCCTACTTTGGGAGGAAAAAAACTGCGTCTTATGGAGCGAAAAATACGGTATATCAACAGCATTCCTCTGGTCCACTAATTTTGTCACTTTGTCAAAGAATGCAATAAGATTAGTCTGGCATGATCTGTATTTGACAAACCCATATTGGCTTTTGGTTATTAATTTGTTTGCTTCTAGGTGTTCGCTGATTTGTTGCTCGATTATTTTTTCTAGAATCTTCCCTGGTATTGAGGAAAGGCTTATAGGTCTGTAGTTTCCTGGATCTATTTTTTTTCTTTTTTTGAAGATGAAGTTGGAAGAGATGTTGGAGGTTTTCTAGTCCAAACCCCTGCTCGGGCAGGAAATCCTATACCATTTCAGACCATTTCAAGTGGCTGTCCAATCTCTTCTTAAAAGCCGCCAGTGTTGGAGTGCCCACAACTTCTGAAGGCAAGTTGTTCCACTGGATGGTTATTCTGTCAGGAAATTTCTTCTTAGTTTTAGTTCTCTAGTCAGTCATAGTTGCTCAGAGTCCAGGTTTTGGGAAGCCAATGCATGAAGCCTCCAAATCTGAGGCAGGAGCCACATACTTTTTACACAATATTTAGGACAGGAGTGTCCTACCTTGTCAAGACCTCAGAAAAGACATCAATGTCATCCCTTTCCAACTGCTCATATATAGTCATAGGAGAGGTTAAATGAGCAATAAGAGACATTGTCTTTTCTTGTCTTTTTTCCTTTGCTTGTGCTTGTAAATTTATTTGAGGAACAACTTGAAAGTTACTGTGGCTTTCTTCCAAATAAACCTATATTAATCCAAGATGGCGCCGACAAAGGCTGCCTCGGCGAAATGCTCTCAAACAGTTTCTTCATTTTCTACTATTCCCTGCAATTCTCACCACTCTCACCACGTCTCTTCTCTCTATACACTAATGACTGCATCTCAAATGATCCATCTGTTAAACTACTGAAGTTTGCAGATGATACAACAGTGATCGGACTCATTCGAGACAATGATGAATCCACATACAGACGGGAAGTTGAACAACTATCCTTGTGGTGTGACCAGAACAATCTAGAACTGAACACACTCAAAACCGTAGAAATGGTGGTAGACTTTAGGAGAAACCCTTCCACCTCTCACAATACTAGACAACACAGTATCAACAGTAGAGACCTTCACATTTCTAGGTTCAATCATATCTCAAGACCTAAAATGGTCACCTAACATCAAAACATCATCAAAAAAGCACAACAAAGAATGTTCTTTCTGTGCCAGCTCAGGAAGCTGAAACTGCCCAAGGAGCTGCTGATACAGTTCTACAGAGGAATCATTGAGTCTGTCATCTGCACCTCTATAACTGTCTAGTTTGGTGCTGCAACCCAACAGGATGGACACAGACTTCAGAGGATAATCAAAACTGCAGAAAAAACAATTGTTGCCAACCTGCCTTCCATTGAGGACCTGTATACTGCACGAGTCAAAAAGAGGGTGGGGAAAATATTTACTGACCCCTCACATCCTGGATACAAATTGTTTCAACTCCTACCCTCAAAACGTCACTACAGAGCACTGCACACCAAGACAACTAGACACAAGAACAGTTTTTTTCTGAACGCCATCACTCTACTAAACAAATAATTCCCTCAACACTGTCAGACTTTCTACTAAATCTGCACTTCTATTAGTTTTTCTCATCATTCCTATCACCCATTTCCTTCCATGTTGACTGTATGACTGTAACTTGGTGCTTATATCCTAAGATTTTTATTAATATTGCTTCTTCATTGCTTATTTGACCCCTATGACAATCATTAAGTGTTGTACCACATGATTCTTGACAAATGTATATTTTATTTTATGTACACTGAGAGCATATGCACCAAGACAAATTCCTTGTGTGTCCAATCACACTTGGCCAATAAAATTCTATTCTATTCTATAGCTTATAATTGAAGGAAAGCATGGGGCTGAATTATCTAAATTCAGCCAGGAACTGAAAATCAGGAGTCTGCTGCAGCTTTAGAAGGGCAAATCAGCTCAAATTGACAAGCCTGATGTTTTCCCTATTTCTTTGAGTCAATTTGTGAAACCTAGCAACAGGCAGTCTTAAATGATGGAAGGAAATATACATAAAAATCCCATGATAAATCTTGTCAACTTTTTAGTATTTAGTATTTCTGGGTTGGTAGTGCAATGTCAGATCGTCTGAATTACTAAAATAAATTTTATTTTAGTAAATTTTTAATTAATACATTTTAGTATCTAACTTTTCTCTCTTTTTAATCCAGTAAAAGAATAGGCCATTGATCAATGAAAGCAATAATGTTGTCATGGACAGGAAAGAACATTAGATAAATGCCTGCTGTTTTAGCTTTGGTTGAAAAAACCCAATTTGTGATGAGTCAGGAGCACGGTCTTCCTCCTGTTCTTTTGAAGTCCCATTTTGTCTCATTTAAGAGTTATGGTTTCAGATTGGGGTTTTGTGTTTCCTCTGCTTACCCACATTACCATTAAAGAGTGCAGTTTTAAAAATTTCATAACAGTTAAGAATGAAGCAGAGTTATACAGCAAAGCAGCTATTGGCCTTGACTTGAATTAGGTGGCTATCTGATCTTGATGCTCAATGGCTAATCTTTGTCCAGGAGTTCTGATTAATTTTGTCTAATTCCGAGGGATTTCCCTATCTGCAGCTACCTACAACACACAATATTCTGGCAATATTGTTTTTCTGCTGTATTCTCTCCCTCTCCCTCTCCCTCTCCCTCTCCCTCTCCCTCTCCCTCTCCCTCTCCCTCTCCCTCTCCCTCTCCCTCTCCCTCTCCCTCTCTCCCTCCCCATCCCTCCCTTCCTCCTCTCCCTCTCTCCCTCCCCATCCCACCCTCCTCTCCCTCTCCCTAACTCCTTTGAAACTGTAAGACTAGGGAATTCTGGGAGTTGGAGTCCATAGGTGTTAAAGGCTGTCATTGCCACTCTATGGCAATGACATACAAATCTAAATAATAAATAAATAATAAATGCCTAAAGTAGTTTAACATCGGCTTAACACGTATTCTGCGTGCCAAAAAACAGATGTACCTGCATCTCCATGCACAATTCTGTTATCTGCACAGGTGCAGTAGCAGAATTGCGCTGGATTCCGCTAGCACTCAGAGCCATGGGGGTGAGCACACATCACTGTTCCATCTTAGCAGCCCACCTCTGGGTAGATAGCACTTAAATATGACATTTGGTGACAGACTCATCATAAGTCATGTCTGAATCACCCATTCAATGATAATATCTTTGATTTGTTTGAGAACTATAGTACAGATGTTGTAATGAATATGGCAGGAAGGAAAATCTTAAGAATACCAGAGTTAAAATCCATGCACGCCAAGCAAAGAGCATTAAAAAAAACCCTCAGTCTGGACAGTATGAGATCATAGAGGAAAGTAGAAAGCTTGACAGTGGCTAATATCTATTCTTGACCTGTGAAGAGTTCCGACTTTGCTGAAAGAGTAATTGAAAGAGTATGATTTGGGGAAACAGATGAGCTGGAAAGAGAAAAGTTGCATAAACTTTCTTACACTTCTTAATTTGCTGTTGAGCTTTTTTTTCTTCTTCTTCAAATTACTTTGTCCCAAGAAGTTTCAAAAGTGTTGTTACGATGTATACGTGAGTGTTGTCCTTCCTATTAGAAAGAAAAAAAACCACTGATAGGGACAGATGGGTGTAATAGAGTTGATGGCAGGAAAGAGTTGAGTTTGGAAGTACACACACACACACATACACACACAAACTCACTCTCTTTCTCATACACACACAATAAACATGCAAAATATTTTCCTCTAAAAATCAGTGGGACCCTAGCATCATATTTTTCAGCAAACTATCCCTGCACAAATGATTGTGTGTGCCTAACATCAAAGGTGATCTACTAGTTCTGACAGGTTCTCTAGAACCAGTTGTTAACTTTCTAAGCAGTTCGGAGAACCGATTGTTAGAAGAAATCTTTTTTTTCTCTTCCCCTCACTTTAAAGGGTTAATCCTGTAATCTTGATGCTGTGTCTATAGCCTAATCTTTATTGCCCTGCTTACAGAAAATCCCTCTCCATTAACCCTTATTACATTCTTGGCAATATGCCTAGACTTACTGTCTCTGGAGATTTTTTTTCTTTGCTGGTATTTTTTTTCCTTTGCTTGACTTTCTTAGGGATTATTTTAAACTTTTTACATTGCTGTTGGGAGGAAATACTCCCCTGTTGGAGTTCTTCCAGCACAGAGCTACCGGAAGGAAGCTTTTAATGACAAGGAACCAAGATGAGTGACATTCAGCAACTCTAATGTACAGGTATTTCTAATCTAATTATTGGTATTTAGGGAAGCTTTTTGCAAGCAAAGAAGCTTTTTGTATTTTTGTACGGTTAATCTTTGACTTACAACAGTTCATTTAGTGACCATTCAAAGTTACAATGACACTGAAAAAAGGGACTTTTTCATACTTACGACCATTGCAGCATCCCCAAGGTCATGAGAGGCCAGGCGAGGAGAAGCGCCCCCTCGACATGAATGATGTCAGGTTAGCCATGTACCCCCAGTCACATTACCACCTGGCCATGCAGACTGCACATAGGGACTACTCAGAGGACTGAAAAAGTGATATTGACCAGTCTTCACACTTCATACAGTCCTCACATTTCATATTTTTCTCCCTATCTTGTCAACATGGTGAAGAGAAGCACCATAGTTGTGAAATGAGTGACACAGTTGTTAAGAATGCTGCAATGAGAACTTCCGGGGGCGGGTCTACGGTGAGCAGGCATGCGAGAGCAGAGCTCCGCTCTCCCAAGCCTGATTTTGCAGTTCGGGGGGTTGAAATTTGGCAGAATTTCGACGCAACCACGTTGGAGAGGTGGCTGAAGTAGCGAGGGTTCCTCCTAGCACGGAGGTGTGAAGCAAGCACCCCGTGTGCAGGAGTGAGAACCTCGCAAACCTCGAAGCAAGAGAGTCACCAAACAACATGGTGACGTTAGTGCTGTGACAGCCCAGCGTAACAGAGGAAGCAAGAGAGTGTAACTACAATCCTATTTACAAAGAAGAAGAACCCAAGTATGATAACAAAAATATATATAGTCAAATTAATGGAAGATTAAGTTAAGAGAGAGCAGCAGCGTGGGACCCACCAAAGTTGGTTAGCGGCTACTCAGCGGTGGGGGAGAAAAGACTAAAAAAAAAAAAATTTCTACTGAGAAACCTGGAAGACCCGGAAGACGTTTGGAGTTAAAACCTAAAACAATAGGAGTGGACTAACAAGCACCCCGTGGAGGAGAAACCTGAAAAACAACTTAAATAACTTAACAACTGTTTGTGAGTTTTGTGACTAAAAGAAACGGTGGAGAATACTAACTTTTGAAAAAAAGAGCCAAACGACGGAGACTGCAGGAACTACAGAATTACAGCGGTAGTGACGAGACACGGAGATACGGAGGTTGCTGAGAGATCGGAAAAGGGAGGAAGTGCTCCAGAGTTTAAAGAAGCTTAAAGAACAAATGGTAAAGAGCTGAGGTCCACGACCAGAGGAATAAATAAACAGCAGCGGTGGAGTGTGCTTGGAAGTGAAGAAGGAGCCTGCAGAAGCTGACAAGATAAGCGGAAAGAGCCAAAAGAAGGTGCAGAGAAGAGGAACATCGGGGGAGGAGGAAGTTAGCTTAACTAAGCACTTATTTATATCTCTTTTCTCTCCTCTTTACCTTCCCTAAATCGAAAAAACTGACTAACTGATTTACTAATTAACTTTCTCCCTGATTAACGGATTAACTGATGACTTGCTATTTATAGCGGAAGAAAAAGAAATTTGACCGAACTTTGATTGAACTCTGATTGAACCTTGATTGAACCCTGATTGAACTCTGATATACTGAACCTGAATGTGAACTTAAAAATCTAAGGACGAAGAATTAGGTAAAACCCCACAACAAATAGAAAGGTTGATTATTATTATTTTCTGGATGAATTGAATCCCTATGAAGTGAATGGTATTAACGATACAACGAAATAAGTAATTAATCTGTATTCCTATTTCTATCTCAGCTATAACATATCTACAATATCTATACTTAGAATATATATATTAGCTTAATAATATTAATATTACTATTGAATATATTGAATTACATTGTATGAATTATACTGATCTATTGGAGTAAAGGAAGAGGGGGGGAAAAAGGGGGGGAATATAAGAAAAGAACAATAACAATAACAGCTCATCAACAAGTAGCTCAATATTAAAAGTCTAACTGCGCATTATATACCTTAAGTCTAACTATATATTAGACTCATCTGATTCCAAGAAAATATTAGACATTCAAGTTAATAATCAATTAAAAAGATTAAAATGGCAACTTTCCAGAAATATACAAAAAAACCATCTGGCTCCCCCTCAACCCAAAAATCAATAGTTAGCATGTTAGCAACAGAAAAGGCCAGCAGTACTGGTAATATTAGCAACACCCCACAAACAACGCAGGAGGCATTAATGGCAATTCAAGAAACAATGCTCAAACTGGAGGAAAAATTAGATAGGAACCATGAGGCAATGAGGGAAGATATGCAAAAAATGGACAATAAAATTGAAATAATCCATCAAATTTTGGAAAAAAATGAAAGGAGAATAGAACAAATTGAAAAGAAAGTAGAACAAAATGACAAAAAAGTAGTAACAATGGATGATAAATTGATGCAATTAAATAGAGAGTTAGAAGAATCAATAATTAATTTTGAGGTCGATAGAGCAGAATTTTACGTCAGATTCCAAAATGTAGAAGAGAAAGATGAGAATTTAGTAGAGACAATGACAGAAATGATAGCTAATATATTACAAAAAGATAAACAAGAAACAGCAAATGGAATAGATGAGATTTACAGGGTGAACACTAACTACGCCCGAAAACATAAGCTTCCTAGGGAAGTACACGTGAGATGTGTAAAAAAGGAGATTAGAAATGAAATATTGAAAATTACAAAAGACGAAGCAATAATTCATAATGGGAAGGAAATCAGAGTTCTTAAGCAAATCC
Source organism: Erythrolamprus reginae (assembly GCF_031021105.1). Lineage (NCBI taxonomy): Eukaryota > Metazoa > Chordata > Lepidosauria > Squamata > Dipsadidae > Erythrolamprus > Erythrolamprus reginae. The sequence goes on along the minus strand of NC_091950.1, from coordinate 276,287,106 downwards.
CAAAAAAATTAAGGGACAATCGAAGGGGATACCGACCATTGGCAGATTTGTTAAATCAAAGTAAAATTACCTTCAGATGGTTAATTCCGGAGGGGATGCTTATCACATGGAAGAGGAAAAAAATAAAAGTAAATAACGAACTAATGGCACAAGAATTTTATGATGAATTAATAGCGGAAGAGAGGGTGGAAACAGGAAGTCAAAAAGAGATAGAAGAACCCCAGGTAGAATCAGATAGCGGGAAAGAAGGAACTTCTAAAGATATAGTACAGGAGGAAGAAAGAATATTGACAAGAGCACAGAAAGAAAACAGGACAAACAGAACACAAATAAGGAATTAAAGGGGGATGGGAACAGAAATTAAATTAATCTCAATTAATGTAAATGGCTTAAACTCATTTATGAAAAGAAATAGTATATTCAATAAATTACAAAAACAAAATTTAGACATTGTTTGTCTACAGGAAGTACACATTCCACAAAAAAATGAAAAGCAATTAGAAAATGAGAAAATTGGGAAAGTATTTACGTCCTTATCACATAACAAAAAAAGAGGGATTGCAGTTTACGTTAAAAAAGAATTAGATCCAAGGAAAATATATGCAGATAAAAAGGGAAGAACTTTAATCATGACAGTTAAAATTGTTAATGCATTTGTATCATTAGTAGTAATTTATGCACCAAATAAAAATTTAAAAAAATTCTTCTATAACTTGCACCAGAAACTGATTGAATTAGAAGTAGAAGACATTTGCATGATAGGTGACTTTAACGGTATTATCGATCCCATTAAGGATTACAAAAGTGCTAATAAAAATCGATATAAAAAAAGAAAAGTACTGCCAAAAACGTTTGATCAGATGTGTGAAGAATTAAACCTGAGGGATTGTTGGAGAACAAGGAACCAAAATAAAAAAGAATATACATTCTACTCCAATGCGCACCAAAGTTGGTCTAGGATTGATATGGCGTGGGTTAATAATAAGATAGGAAACTTAATAAAACGAATTCAAATTGATAAAAACGATTGGGCTGATCATAACCCAATAAAAATTATATGGAATGAGGAGGAGAAAAAAAATAGGAGTTGGAGATTAGATCTACAATTATTAAAAGAACAAGAATATATAGATTGGATTGAAAGAGAAATGAAATTATTTTTAAAAGAAAATAACAATCCAGATACCTCCCTCCAGAATTTATGGGATACAGCAAAAGCCTATCAAAGAGGCTTAACAATAGCCTATAAATCAAGAAAAAACAAGGAAAAAAGACAAAATCAAAAAGAGTGGATATTTAAATTAGGAAAATTAGAAAAAGAATCCCAAAAAGACCCAGGAAACCCAAATATAAGGCAACAAATTATGCTGATAAAACACAAACTAGAATTAATAGAGATAGAAGAAGTAACTAAGAAACTAAGAGAAGTAAAACAAAATCAATTTGAGCACGCAAATAAACCTGGCAGATGGCTATCGTATAAATTGAGGAAAGAAAGAGAGAATAAATTAATCCAACAATTAACAGATAAAAAAGAAATAACACATTACCAGTTAAAAAAAAAGAAAGAAATTGCATTAGAATACTATAAAGAATTGTATAGTGAAGAAAATATTAAGGAAGAAGATATATTAAAATATTTAGAGACATGTAAAATCAATTTAATAAGTAAAGAAGATAAAGAAATATTAAACAAAGAAATAACAAAAGAAGAATTGGAAAGAACAATTATGAAACAGAATAATAATAAAACACCAGGCCCAGATGGCTTCCCAATTGAATTCTATAAAGCAACATTCCATGTAACGGGAGAATTATTATTAGAAATTTATAATAAAATGTTAACGAACGGAGAATGCCCGGTATCATGGCAAGAAGCTAACATAACGCTGATACATAAAGAAGACACAGATCCAAAGTATATTAAGAATTATAGACCAATATCTCTGTTAAATGTAGACTACAAAATTTATATGGCAATAATAGCAGACAGATTTAAAAAAATATTAAACAAAATAATACACTCTGATCAGAATGGTTTCTTACCTAACAGACAAATTAGAAATAATATAAGAATTACATTAAATATGCTAGAATATTATGAAAGCCATAATGATAAGGAGTTTGCAATGCTATTTCTAGATGCTGAGAAAGCCTTCGATAACCTCAATTGGAACTTTTTCAAAAAATTAATAAATACTATGGATTTAGGAGAGAACTTTGAAAATACAATAAATAAAATATACTCCAAACAAAAGGCAAGGATAATTATAAATGGAGATTTAACCAATACATTCGATATTAAAAAAGGAGTGAGACAAGGCTGTCCACTATCTCCCTTAATATATATAATGTCTATAGAAATACTATTAAACCGAATTAGAGGGGAATCATCAATACAGGGCACCCAAATTAAACAACAAATTTATAAAACACAGGCCTTCGCTGATGATCTGGTCTTCTTCTTAGAGAATCCAGTTAGCTCAATGATATATTTAGTAAAAGAATTAGAGAACTATGGGAAAGTGGCCGGCTTAAAAATAAATAGGAACAAAACTAAAATATTAACCAAGAATTGTAATCAAGATTTAAACAAATTATTAATAAAAGAAACAGGTTTTCAAATAGAAAAGAAAATTAAATATCTAGGGATTTGGTTTACGACAAGGTATTCTTCACTGAAAGAACTAAATTATACAAAATTATTAACAAAAACAAAAGAAGATTTAGAAAAATGGTCAAAGTTAAATCTATCCTTAATGGGAAGGATCAATACAATAAAGTCTAATATACTTCCAAGGTGGCTCTATCTCTTCCAAACAGCACCAATACAACTAAACAAATAGTTCTTTGCTAAAATAAATAAAATAATTTCTAAATTTATCTGGTGCAATAAAAAACCTAGAATAAACATGAAAGCCCTACAAGATTTAAGAACAAGAGGAGGATTCGGTTTACCCAACTTAAAAATATACTACCAAGCCACTAAATTACTATGGATTAAAGAATGGGTCAACCTTGAAAATCCTAGAATTCTAACAATAGAAGGCCACGATATAAATGAAGGATGGCACGCACATTTGTGGGAAAAAGAACACTCAAAACATTCTCACTTTAAACAACACCAAATTCGGAATACACTATTGACACACTGGCGGAAAGTCAGGAAAAAATACTATAATGAAATTCCCAGATGGCTATCCACTCTAGAAGCTCAAATTCATCCAAACATAATAAGCCAAGAACAAAAAATAACCTACGAAGCCCTATTAAACACTAAAGGAAGTCTTAAAACTAGAGAAAGACTTAAAGAGGAAGGTATAGTAATAGATTGGCTTCCATATTACCAAATTCAAAGCAGATATAAAAGGGACTTGGTACAATTTGGAATATGTAATAAACAAAATGAAATAGACAAAATATTGACAGGATCTGACAAAAAATTTATAACTAAAATGTATATTTATCTATTAAACTATGAAAACATTGAAGAAATTGTTAAACCTAACATGATATCTTGGATGACCAACTTTGGATATGCAATTCAGCTAGAAGACTGGGGAAAACTATGGTCAGTTAATTATAAGATGACTTTGTCAACACCATATAAAGAAAATCTTTATAAAATGTTCTTCCGATGGCATTATGCGCCAGCACGCCTAGCCAAAATGAATGTAAACATTAGTAACAAATGTTGGAAGTGTAAAAAAGAAGTGGGAACATACTACCACATATGGTGGCAATGTAACGAAGCAAAAAAATTTTGGATTCAAATTAGGGCATGGATGGAAGAAATATTGGGCTATAAAATTGAAATAAAACTGGAAATGTATTTATTAGGCATGATTAGAGGCAAACATAGCAAAGAAAATTACTACTTAATAAATCACTTACTTACTGCTGCAAGATTAGCATATGCACAAGTCTGGAAACAAGACAAGATTCCAAACAAAGAAACGGTAATTAAAAAAATATTAGACTGCGCCAAATTTAGCAAATTAACATACGAAATTCAAAACCAACAAAATAAGGACTATTACAAAGTGTGGGAAAAAATTTACAACTGGGTGGAAATCAAGAAAAAGGTATAGTAAATAGAATTGTTAAAAAATAAATCTTGTAAATATATTAAGTGTAAATGTTTAATGTTGTATTGTTTGATGTCTAAATGTTTGTAAGTCATATAAAATAAAATAAAAATATTTAAAAAAAAAAAGAATGCTGCAATGGGCATAAATGTGAGGACGGCCATAAGTGTGGGAACTGGTCGTACCTGTGAGGACAGGTTATAATTCCCTTTTTTCAGCCCTTTGAGTAGTCCCTATGCATATAGCCATGCCCACCCAGTCACATGACAGTTAGCCATGCCCACCCAGTCACATGACCACCAAGCCATGCCCCCAAATAAATCATGCCCATAGAACCGGTTGTTTAAAAATTTGAATCCCACCACTGCCTGGCATTACCTGCCTTCTCTGTGGTGGCCCCGACCCTCTGGAATCAGCTCCCCCCAGAGATCAGAATTGCCCCCACTCTCCTTGCCTTTCGTAAGCTCCTCAAAACCCACCTCTGTTGTCAGGCATGGGGGAATTGAGATATTCATTCCCCCCAGGCCTATACAATTTATGCATGGTGTATTTGTGTGTATGTTTGGTTTTTAATAAGGGTTTTTAGTTATTTTAAATATTAGATTTGTTATATGTTGTTTTATTACTACTGTTAGCCGCCCCGAGTCTACGGAGAGGGGCGGCATACATAGAAACAAACAAACAAACAAACAAACAAACAAACAAACAAACAAACAAACAAACAAACAAACAAATAACATACTGTATATTTATATTTGGATTACGGTAGATGTTTGGATAGAAAATGGGGATACTATTGAATATATGAATAGAAAAAGGAGGTTTGATATACAGAATCTATACTCAAATCTTTAAGAAACAAATATCTACCCAGTCTTTAGATGTAAGGATTTTAAGGACAAGAGTAGTAAATCTGTGACATGACCTGGCTTACAGCCAGCCATTAGATTTATTTTTATCTTCCTTAAGTGACAAGTTGTAACTATCACCAAATTTCATCTCAATTTTGTTAAGACAGAGGAATATCTTCCTTAAAATATATGTCAACTTGAAAAGCTGGCAGATGTGCTAAATCGTTTTGCATGTTTTAGATCCATCTCAGTTGATTAAAAGCCTCCAGGGATGGAGCGTAGAAGAAAATCCATGTGGAGAGAAATATTTCTTGAAGACACGTGCTGAGCAAGTGAAGTTGTAAAGATCCGATCCCAATGCTTGAAGGCTGAGTGATCTGGATGGTGAACAATATGGTTTGGCTCATTCTTACCAAGACTGAGCAATTGTGGAACACCACCCACCCACCCCAATCCCTCCACAAATCTCAGAACTTGAGATTTTGAATCTTTGGTTATAGATGCTGTTGAACTTTTCTGCCTAGATACTATGCTAAATTTGAGAGTCCTTCTGGACTTACAAGTGACAATTGTGGCCAGGAGATGGCATCTGTATAATTCGTGCACCTGCTAAGCCTATTCCTGGATTAGACAACCCTACTTGCTCTAACTCCATGATGGCAAACCTATGGCAGGTACTCTTCTCTGCTGGTATTCCATGATGGCAAACCTATGGCAGGTACTCTTCTCTGCTGGTATTCCATGATGGCAAACCTATGGCAGGTACTCTTCTCTGCTGGTATTTCATGATGGCAAACCTATGGCAGGTACTCTTCTCTGCTGGTATTCCATTATGGCAAACCTATGGCAGGTACTCTTCTCTGCTGGTATTCCATGATAGCAAACCTATGGCAGGTACTCTGCTGGTATTCCATGATGGCAAACCTATGGCAGGTACTCTTCTCTGCTGGTATTCCATGATGACAAACCTATGGCAGGTACTCTTCTCTGCTGGTATTCCATGATGGCAAACCTATGGCAGGCACTCTTCTCTGCTGGTATTCCATGATGGCAAACCTATGGCAGGTACTCTTCTCTGCTGGTATTCCATGATGGCAAACCTATGGCAGGTACTCTTCTCTGCTGGTATTCCATGATGGCAAACCTATGGCAGGTACTCTTCTCTGCTGGTATTCCATGATGGCAAACCTATGGCAGGTACTCTTCTCTGCTGGTATTCCATGATGGCAAACTTATGGCAGGTACTCCTTTCTGCTGGTACTCTGGCCATCACCCCAGATCAGATCTCTGTGGCATTTCTTTTGTGAGCTTCTGTTTTCTTGCAAACAAAGAAACAGAAGCTCATGAAAGTAAAAAGAAAATCTAATCTCTTGCCATGCTGCCAGTGTTGGGATGCCCCATCTCCCACCGACTAGCTGGTCTTCCGAGTTCTGCTGCACATGTGCGCCTGTCTGTGCATATCCGTGCATCTGTGAGCATTTCCATGCATGTGCACATTTGTGCACCTTCGTGTGCACACATGTCAGCATGTGTGCACACACACGCACATTTCAGTTTTTGCATGCGCATGCACGCAGTTTGGACACTTGGTGTTTAAAAGGTTCACCATCATTGCTCTAACTCATGCCTTACTCATTCCTGTTAGACTATGTGGTATTGCACTTCAACACCATCTGGAAACTACAGTTGATCCAGAATGCATTATAGTTACATGTGTACCTTAGCATGCCCACATACCATCATAAGTGGAACTGGCTTCCTATAGACTTCTGGTTGCAATTCAAGATGCTGGTTATTACTTAACCCTAAACTGCCTCTTCCCAATTGTATCTTCCTATCTCATAATGAGCCTTGGTGGTGCAGTGGTTAGAGTGCAGTACTGCAAGCTGCTTCTGCTGACTGCTGGCTATAGTTCACCAGTTCAAATATCACCAAGCTGAAGGTTGACTCAACCTTCCATCCTTCTGAGGTGGGTAAAATGAGGACCCACATTGTCGGAGCGATATGCTTCCACTATAAACCGCTTAGAGAGGGCTGTATAGCACTGTGAAGCAGTATATAAATCTAAATACTATTGCTAAATGCTATAAGCTATAACAGGATGGGTCGATTGCCTACTAGCAATTATGTTTAGATGTTTTGTCTATTGATGTTTAAATAGCCACACATCTCAGATGAAATGACTGTGAGAAGCACACAACTGAATTAAGCAGCTAATAGAAGAAAACAATTGTCTTTATCATTTGCTTATTGCCTCTCTTCTTAGTTGGTCTTTGCTTTATTGTAAGCTACACCATGCCAAAGCATTTCAGATGGGTGGTCACATGATTTTGTTAAACAAATGCTTTAAAATGTTGTTATAACCATTACAAGTGACCTTTAACTCTGCACCGGCTCCAATCCATCAGTTAAAGCCAATGAGGTTTATTTTTGAATATAATCCAGGACTTATTATTACAAATCTATTGCTCTCCAGGGGCCTGGGTTTTCAGGATGTGTGCTGTGCATTGTCACCTGAGTTAACTCTCTTCAAATCAATCTGCAAGCTGTGTTATAAGCTTCCCCTATGTAGGATTTTACCGCTAAGTATTCTTCCACAAACACCCTGTAGAAAAAGGAATTGAGAACTGTGTAAAACAACTGTTTTCCTGTTAGCGCTGGAAACTATGACTACGATCAGAAAGAACAGTGAAATAAAATGAACTCAATTCCTCCCCCCCCTTATGAGTTTGTGTCAGAATTACTAAAATTACAGGTAGTTCTTGACCTACGACAACAACTGAGCTCAAATTTCCCTTCCCCCACAAGATAGTTGTTAGTTAAGTTTTGTCCCACTTTACTATCTTTTTTGTCACAATTAAATGAATCACTGTAGTTAAGTTTGTAACATACTTATTAAGTAAACCTGGCTTTCCCATTGACCTGGCTTGTCAGAAGGTCACAAAAGGTAATCATGTAACCTGGGACCCTGCAACTGTCATAAATATGAGCCAGTGGCCAAGGGTCTGAATTTTGATCATGTAAACATGGGGATGCTACAATGATTATAGGTGTGAAAAAAGTTCATAAATCACCATTGCAGCAGAGGCGGAGTAACGACATGGACACAGAGCTGGATTTAAACTGGGTCATTTTTATTAATTAAATTAGCATAATTTATTAATTAAATTAGCATAAATTTAATTAAACCTAACAAGGACCCGCAGGGTCAAACAATTACTTCCGGGGCGTAAAATGACATCAGAAAAATTTCTGGGGCAACTTATGGGCGTAGCTCCATGCTGATCCAGGTGAAGGGCCATGCCCTCACCTGGATCCCAGCCATGCACCTGCATGTGGGAGGTCTCGCCGTCTAACCCCTTCAAGGGGATAGAAATGGGCAAGACCCAAAGGCAGGTTCCCCCCAATTGCTCAGATCGAACTAAAAGCACCATGAGCCCTTGAAGAGAACCTGCCAATCATCCCCAAAGATGCCCAATGGAGAACACGCAGTTGCTAAACACCACCCAATTTCCGCCCCTAACCTGCCAACCCAAATGACCAAAGGTAAGCCAATTAAACTAATCAGGGAGCAAAGCACCCCCTAACCATCCATCCATCACTGTAGTGTGGAATAGGCAAAAAAACAGTTGCAGAAAATGCTGAGACCGCCAAAAATTCCTATTCGGCCCCCTAAGGGCAACCCACCATAGCACACTGAAAGATAGGGAGGGTGGGTGGGTGTTCGCCTGCTTGTTGTCGGGGTGAAAAGGAGGCCCCAAGCCTGCATAGCCCTTTTTATAGGGCTGGCAGGCTCCGCCCCCGACGACATCATCGGCCTGGGCCGATGCCCATAGATGGCTGGGATCTTGCGAAATCTCGCGAGATCCCGGCCGACAAGATGGCAGCTATGCCAAGGGCCGTGTCTCCCTGGCCCTGCGGCAAATCCGGGCCGGGGGGTAAGCCACCGGCCACGCATTTTGGCACTATTGTAATTTCAAATAGTTATAAGTAAAGGACTATCTGCAGCTAGAAATCCCTACATTTCCAAATGCCAGTAAGATAGTTTCCTCTTGGTATAACACTAAGATTTAACAATATTGACATTGTTGCCTTCTACATGAAAAAATCAAAACTCATAGTGTTATTGTGCATAATTTAGGATTTATAATTCAGAATCTATACCAGAAAGCTTCAGAACAAATTATGTAGTGTTATAATTTGATTTCAGCCCTGGTTTCAACTTGGAGCCAAACTCAAGCATCATGGCTGTTCTCACCAAATGGTTTGTGTGGTCTATGACAATACTATCTATTACAGGGATCTGAAAACTTGACAACTTTTATACTTGTGGATTTCACTTCCCTGAATTTCCCAGGCAGCATGGCCTTTATAATGGTGGCATCGGAACCACCATTTTGCCTTTAAAGGTTCACCTGTTTGTACACCCTTGAGCTGTTCTTTCTGTCTGTCAGTATATCCCTGTTGAATGTGTTTTTATTACATTGCTGTCTGGAAAAATATGAGAGATTACAAATCAAGGTTGATTTGAGATATTATTCCTTTTAATACATCATTTCTGCTAGTTTTCCAGCAAGCATTTGACAGTTCCCAGAACAAAGGGTGTAGTATCTATCAGGTTATAAAACCATTGATGTTAAATAGGCAAGGGGTTTTTTTTGGCTGAAAAAGAAATAAGATATAAAATGGCTTTTATGTCTCCAACTGCTCACCCCCACGTCACCCTCATGTTTAGTACTTTATTTTAAAATATCTCTTTCAGGAAAGTCAGTTAAAATGAGCTTCCACATCAGTTTTAACATATAAATGTGTTGACCACATTATGTCAGGATATAAGGAATAAATATTTTCAGGTCTACCTCTGTAATATCTACTCTTCATTCCTGTGTCTTCTCTCCTCCAACAAATCAATTATCCACTTCAGATTTTTTTTTAAAAAAAGACAAGTTGTGACATTAGTTGCTAATTTAATTCTCTTTCCCTGTGTCCTTGAAACTTCTAACCAAAACCTGCAATTGCTCAGAATGACTTAATGCACAAAGTATCAAAGCACAAAGAGATTTCAATAGTTTCTCAAAATTAAATCGGCATTGATTTTGATCTATTCTGTTTCTTTTATTAACATTTTCTTCTGTATACAAATGGAATTTGATGTAAGATAGATGTCTGACTGGGATGTTTGTGGTTAAATAGTTGTCAATTTTTTTGTATGTTTAAAAAGGACAAAATTCTGTTGTGGTACACTGTATTTATGCAGAAGATTAAGAATATATTAGGCTAATTTAATCTCCTTTAGGATAGGGAAAATAGTTTAAGTTTCTGAGCATGTGGAAAGATGTAGATCAGCCCCTCAGTAAGTAAAGCACTTAATGTTTTTCAACACAAGCTAAAATCTTCAATTTCTTCCTCCAGTTTTCATATCTTCCCTTGTTTTGTGCATAGGAAACATTAATAAGTCTGCTTAAACAGTGTGCGTCATAGACTTGGTTCAAAACATGTGTGTTCCTACTTTTCTTTCCTTTTCATTGCCTAATTTAAGAATGGGGACCCAGGTTGAGGTGCATAGAAGTACACAAACAAACCCCCTGGTGCTCTCTTCTGTTTTTTGTCCACCCATTTCTTTATTTCATATTTAGTGGACATGGAATAAAATTATGACAGATTGCCTCGTACTAATATGGTAGCTAGCCCAACACACTTATGTCTATTTACAATACACAGTATTAGTTTCATTTAATTCTGCCACTTAATGTTTTTTGAACTGTTATTAAAATAATTATGTTAATTACTTATTTATGTTAATTACTTAATTAATATTCCACCTTTATTATTTTTATAAATAACTTAAGGGAATGAATACACACTATACTCCTCCCTCCTCCTATTTGCTGGAGAGACGGAGTAACGACACGGACACCAGAGCTGGATTTAAAATTGGGTCATTTTTATTAACATAAATTTGCATAATTTATTCAAATACTTTGCATAAATTAGCATAAACAACTATGACCCGGAACTGGACCTGCAGGGTCAAACAAATACTTCCGGGGCGGAAATGACGTTATGCCAGTAAACATTCCTGGGCAACTCATGGGCGTATCTTGATGCAAGGTCCAGGTGAGGGCCAGGCCGTCACCTGTGACCTTTTCTGCCATGCTGTGCATGAGGGGGGTCCCACCGGCTAACCCGAATCGGGGAATTAAAGGTGCAGGACCCAAAGACAGGTTCCCCCCAGCTGCTCAGGCAGAAACTCCCTCCATGAGCTTGCAGAGAACCTGTCAATCATCCCCAAAGATGCCCAAGGGAGAACGCGCGGTTGCTAAACCACCCAATTTTCCGCCCCTAACCTGCCACAGGAGCGGGGGTCAGATCTCTATCTTGGCCCCCCGACTCCCCCCTCTATCTGCGCCAGCTCACGCAGAGACCGCTGCAGGTCCTGTAAAAAGATGGCGTTCCCCTGGTCAGACAGGTGAACGCCATCATCACGGTAGAGCCATGGCTGGTCTATTGATATAAGGGGATGAGGTATTACCACTCCACCCAACTCTCTAACTGTTTTACCCATAGCCCTATTCACCCGTCGCCTAGCCCGGTGAATGGCCCTAAGGGAAGAGGCATCCCTCCACACAATCCTAGGTAATATTTCTGACCACACCACTTGCGTGGTGGGCCATACCTCACGAAGCCTTCGCAGGTCTTCGCGTGCCTGGATGAGCAGCGCCAGGCCTCCCAGTATGCACAGGTCATTGCCACCTAAGTGCAATACCAGCCACCTGGGTGCGGCCACAGGACGCTGCCCACCCAGACCCCTTTGGGCGCGACTCAGGAGCCGCCCCCCATATTGCCGGGCGCAGCCACAGAATGCTGACCGCCCAGCAACGCCGGTAGGAGACCCTCCCACCGCATACCTCTCCGGCCCATCCAGGCAACGTTGACCCACCGCCCCAGGGACAGGTGGGTCCCGATGGCGCTCCTGGCTGCCGCGCGGCCGGCCCAGAAAATCATGCTGTGGCCACACAGCAGCGCCGTCGGTTTCGTGTTAGCCTGGGGACCTGCAAGAGGACACAGACACAGAGAGGTTACCTAGCCTAAGCCCTGCCTGGGATCCTCAGCGGGCCTAACATAACCCAAATATGCCGCTGACCGCCAGCGGCCGATCTCCCGAATCCGATGGGCCGGGAAACCAGAAAGTGCCGCGCTAGTGGCGGCGCCGATACGGAACGAATGCGTTCCATAGCCGGCGGGATCCATGCCCACCTGGGCCATCGCCCTAGATACTAAAGCCCAGAATTGGAAACGGGTCAGAGGGGTACCATCACAATGCCTAAACAGGTACCCCTGACCTGACCCCCTCATACCACAATAAAGCTGTAGGGCGGCCACCGGACACACCGACTGGTCGGAGGCCGCACTAAGATTTAAGGTAACCCCTCTGCGCAGCTGATCCGTTTTAGACCTCCTCACTACAAGGGACACCCCCCCTTGTCTAAAGGCCAGATCAGCGAACTGGAAGGCCCGGAGCGAAGTGTCAGCCTGGGACGAAGCCATGGCCTCGCTGACCCGAAGGGCCCCAAAAAACATGACACAAGCCGCTGCTCTAAAAAGACGGGCCTCGTACAATGAGGAACACAGACTGCCAAAAACCACGTTGATTAAAGACAGCTCTCCACCGTCAGAGCCTGACGAGTGTCACCTGGGGCCCCCGCTTGCTCCCTAAGCCAGCCCTCCAGCATCTTCCGGATGCGAAAGTCACCCGAAAGATCAGCAAACCCCCCCGCCTTGGACAGAAAGGCGAGGCCGGCTAACCGGGACCGGATCGTCCTAACTGACAGGCCACGCTGCCTGAGTTGGACGCAAAACTCGGCCAAATGCTCTACAGGGACAGGCCAACTAAGCTGGTAACCCCTGCCCTGCCTAAACTCCCCAAACTCCTTACCTGCACGCTGGTATGCCCTGAGGGTGCCGGGCGCTACAGACAAGGAGATCGCCCGGGATGCCTCGCCTCTCCACCACTCTGGATCCCTCCCAGACTCCAGAGGTGGCTGGGGAACACTTCTGGCAATTCTCGGGCCCACGGGGCCAGGGTCCGAAACCTGGACAACTGACCACGGGACAAGGCATCAGCAACCCCGTTATCTAACCCGGGGACATGCTTAGCCAAAAACAATGCGTTTAGAGACAAGGACCGGTGCACAAAATGGCGGACAAGCCGCATGACCCTGTCGCTCTTTGAGGACAGGGCATTCACCACATGGACAACCGCTAGGTTGTCACACCAGAAGTGCACGGTCTTGTCCCTAAACTGCTCCCCCCAAAGCTCTAAGGCCACTATTAAGGGGAAGAGCTCCAAGAACGTTAGGTCCTTAACCAACGAAGAGGCACTCCATTCCGGAGGCCATGCCGACCAGCACCACTGGTCACCTAACACTACCCCGAAACCACAAGTCCCCGCGGCGTCAGAGCAGAGCTGCAACTCAGCTTCCAACAGAAGCTCGTGCCTCCAGAAAGACAACCCGTTAAATCTATCCACAAAATCCCGCCACACGCCGAGGTCAGCCCTGACCCCAGCGCAAAGGCGGGTACGATGATGGGGCAAACGGAGCCCCTTCATCGCATCATACAACCTCCTGGAAAAAGCCCTTCCAGGAACAACTACCCGACAGGCAAAATTAAGAATGCCTGCCAATTCCTGGAGCTGCCGTAGGGTCACCTTCCGGCAGCCCAGGACCTCATCAAGCTTCCGCTTAATCTTAACCAACTTCTCTAGGGGCAATCTAGAAGATTGCTCCTCCGAGTCCAATTCAATACCCAGGAAGGTAATCCTGGTAGCGGGGCCTTCGGTCTTCTCAGAGGCTAAAGGCACCCCTAATTGAGCACAAAGGGCTTCGAAGTCCCGCATCAAAGCAAAACATTGCTCCGAATGCGCAGGCCCCGCCAACAGGAAATCATCAAGGTAGTGAACGACCGTACCCAGACCACTTTGCCTCCTGAGCGCCCACTCCAAGAAGGTGCTAAAACTCTCAAAAAGAGAGCACGAGACAGAGCACCCCATGGGCAAAGCTCTGTCCACGTAATAGCCCCCCTCGAAATGGAAGCCCAACAGCTCAAAGTCGTCTGGGTGTATGGGGAGGAGCCGGAATGCCGACTTAATGTCGCATTTACCCATAAGGGCTCCCACCCCACACTTCCTAACCATGGTCACGGCTGCATCAAAGGACGCATACCGGACCGAACACAACTCGTCAGGAATGAAATCATTCACTGACTCCCCTTTTGGAAAAGACAAATGGTGAATCAACCTAAATTCACCACTCGCCTTTTTGGGGACCACACCTAAGGGAGACACCCGAAGATTCGGGAAGGGCGGCTCCGAGAAGGGCCCAAGGACCCTGCCCTCGGCAACCTCCTTCCCAATCTTCTCCCTAACAATGTCTTCATGACCAACAACCGACCTAAGGTTGTCAGACATGAAGGCCTTCCTAACACCCTGATAAGGGATCCTAAATCCCTCTGAAAAGCCTAGCAAGAGAGCGGCCGCTCTCGAGCGAGGGTGGTAGTCGCCCAACCAACCCTCAAGCACCACTAAATTAATTGGGCTGGGCCCCTTTTCCCCCAGCAGGTGGGGGAGGCTTTGGGGGACCCGAGCCTTTCTTTTCAATCCCCTTCTTGGGGCGGGGGCACACGGCTGCGGAATGGTTTCCCCCACAACTTCCGCAGGCGTGACGAAACCGGCAAATGGGGCGAAAACACGCCCCCTTCGCCGCAAATTCGTGACACACGAGAGTGGCCCCTTTACCGACTACCCCCGCCACGGCCTTGGCCGGCGCGGGCGTAGCCGGCTCTTCCTCCATAAAGTGACCGCTATCGGTCCTATCACAGCCCTCCTTCCCCGACATATGTGTGGCCTGGAACCACAGGTCCGGAACCACCATATCCCAGGGCAAGTAGGGGTCGTGGGCAATACGCATACGGAAGCCCTTGTCGTAATGCCTCCATATGGTGCCCCCATATTCGAAATGGGCCCTCGCTATAAGGTCGATGTACTTCAGCAAGGCAGCGGCCCTCCCCGGCTGCCTCTGAATAACCACCGACGCAAAGGTCAGAAAGGCATACAGCCACGAGCTAAAGCATTTCGTGACCTTTGTCTTTTTCACCTTCTCCCCAGGGACCGCCTCCTTGTCCTGTTTAGGGACCTCCCTGTTCAAGATGGAGAACAAATCAACGTACTCCCCCCGCCAGATTGCCTCCTTAACTGACGGGTGCAGATGGTACCCTAAAGGCGTAGCGGGCAACCCGCAAGGGATGGCCCCAGGCTTGATGCTGGCGAACGGGTCCCACACCGTGGTGGCCCCCGAGCCCAGCACCCCTAGCCCAGGTGGATACATGAATGGGACCAGTGGCATAATGGCCGGTGGGGGAGGAATCCAACCCCCCACCCCCGCCCCAGGTGGGACAGGTACCCCCAGCGCCCCCACTGGCGGAGCTGGCGGAGACCAGACCTGACTACAGGTGCCTGCTGCCGCCCCCGTAAAGCTGTTGCCACCCCCCAAAGCTGGCGGGATGAACCCGGGACCCTGTATGGGCAGGAGCGGAGATGTGCCTGCATGTGGTGCAACCTCACCTGCCCCGTAAGGGGTAGAAGACATCCACGGTGGGCCCATCCTGGTTGGGCCCTGGAACGATGACCATTGCCCAGGCTGGGCCATCTGTCCAGCGTGGCCCGTCTGACCGATGCTGCCCGCCTGTCCGGTGCCCGCCATCTGTACTTCGTGGGCCACTTGCCCTGCTGGGGCCGACTCCTCTTCGGGGTCTGCGCCCCATGCTGCGGTGGCAGCCGAGGAAAGCCCCTCCGGGCCTGCCCCCGACCGCCACCTCTCCAACTCATCGAGCCGCTCCAGCACCCTGGCCCAGGAGAGAGAAGGGGACACCGCGGGTTGAGGGACTGTGGGTGTAAACCCAACCACCCCCCCCACCGGGATCCCCCCCGGGGGCCCCTCTGCCGCCGCCCGAGCCTGGGCAGACGGCCTGGCAGCCCTCCTAGGCCGCACCACTGGTTGGGCCGGGAGGGCCTTAGCTGGCCGCTTCTTAGGGGCCATTACAGGAAGAATAAATCTACTTTTCACAGAAGGGATAGAGCAGAAACAAAGCCACCAACGAACCCTGCCCCGCGTTGGCAAAGGCCTGCCTGAAGCCGCAGGCCTCCGCAGAAAAAACCCCCTCAGGAGGCTAATCCCTCCTCCCCTCGGGCAACAAGGCCCGACACCAGGCCTTTATCCCAGGCCACAAGCCACCCCGGGAACACCGCAAGCCCGCGGGGCCTCCCAAAGGCAGCACCCCCCACCACCCCCAAAAGGGCAATGAGGCTCCAAACCGGAGCGGAGTCCAGCCGATGCTGGCTCCGCTAGACACAGATAAGGCTCTTCGCTAGACCACAGGCCACAAAATGGCGCCTCGCACGAGGTCGCCACCTAAAATGGCCGCCGGAGCAGACGAACGAACGTCTGCTCAGAAGCTTGGTCCGGGCGAAAAGGAAGAGCCCCGGGCCTGCTCGCCCTTATATAGGGCAAGCAGGCCCCGCCCGGACCAATCAGGGGCCTGGCCAATCAGGCCCCGATCTCCCGAGCGAAATCTCGCATCGCGAGACTTCGCCCGGGATCCAAAATGGCGGCCGCCATGAGGGACCGTGTCTCCCGGTCCCTCCAGCAAAGCCTGCCTGCCGGGTAAGTCCGGCGCTGCCCTTTCCCCATAACAACAACTCTGTGAGGAGAGTTAGGCTGAGAGTAAATAACTAGCCTAAGTCTACCCATCAGGCTTTCAAAGCTAAGGATTAGAGCATACCATTTCCTGGTTTTTGGTCTGATGCCTGAATATGATAAACTCTCTTTCTCTCGTTTGCTTTCTTAACTCACTTTATCTATATCATAACTTGCTCTCCATATTTTCACACTACGGAATATGCTTTATCTTGATTGCTCTGTAGCCAGATCAGCAGGATATAAATGAGACTTAGAATGATTTTATTGTCATTTTGAATGTACATTAATCGGCATACATTAAAATGAAATTACATTGCAAACAGCTCTCAAATGGTTTCCACCTCTAATATAAATATAAACGTGGCAAGATAAATAAGTGATAAATGAATTAAAATAATAAATTAATTGCCCCTCTGTTCTTCTCAAAATAGGGGATGGCTTCTAACTGATTGTGACAACATAGGTGACTTTTGTTCACTTTCTATGATAGGGGTGTCAAACTTGTATCATCACATCGTCATCACATGACATATTGTGATTCCGCCCCCCCTTCATTAATTCTGCCGTGGGCATGGCCAGCATGTGATCTATCCTGTCCGTGGGCCGCAAGTTGACAGCCTTATTCTATGATGTCAAATCTCTTTCTCCCTCTCCCTCTTCGCCCCCTCTCTCCCTCCTTCTCCCTCCCTCCCTCTTTCCCTCCCCCTCTCTCCATTCTGGCTGAGGAATGCTGGGAGTTGAAGTCCACATATCTTAGAATTGCGGAGATTAAGAAAGACTGGGCTGTGAACTGTGGTCCATTTAAAATGCTGACTATGAACAGTTATGCATTCTGAAATGGCTTGTTATTGGGACTTGACACCTCACATTTTGCTTTGCTTTAATCAAAAATGGAGGGGGAGAGATAATATTTTCCCTGTTTTCTTCCCCAACAACATTCATCTTCAGGTATATAAAAGCATAGCCTGGAGTGGCCCTAGCTTTTCTCAGGTGAGAGATTGGTTTGAAGTGTGAGGAAAAAGCAGACATCTGATATTAGTCAGAAGAACATTGCTTCCCACGTGTGGCTATAAATGTTAATCTCAAGAAAGAAAGAAACTGAGAGCAGCTTTATTGGCAAGCATTTATTTAGACTATATTATTTATCCTTAGACTATCCACTGTTGACCTCACCTGATTACTAAGAAGTCAGTAGGAGGTGTGTATAAGTGCACCAGCGTGCCTACTGTCCCTGTCCTAATGTTTCCTTCTTATTAGTTCCCATCTCAGTGTTATATCTATGTATACTACCAATACATACTTGAATAAACAAACAAAGAAAGAAAAAATTTCAAATCTGCTCTGAAGACTGCAAATGAATGGAGGCAGCAGAGATCCTTTTATGGAGGTAAAGAGGTTTTACATTACGAATCTTGTATCATTCCTGATTGTTTTTGTTTTGCTTTGTTTTTCAATCTCACTGCCCCACAAGAATGGAGGAAGGAACATGCTCTTGCTATTGAAGAAGATATTCCAGGGAAAACAGAGATCAGCATAGTTTAAAAGTCTTGTTATTGTTATTTGGCACGAGGGCTTTTATGCATAGATGCTCAGCTCTGTATAGATGTGATTTACAATGTTATTAGGGAATGATCTCTTATTTTTCCATCTCCTACTCGTTGTAAAGTAGGACTACAATCCAGCAGAAATATTTTGACATGTTTACCTTTCAATTGTTTTTCAATAGGCTTAAAGACCATGTTTTGTTTGGCAGATTATAGAGAGCTGTATGTAGTTGTATTTCTTCTTACTTCTGAATCTTTTGGACGAAAATGTAAGGGTTCCTAGGGTAATTTGATTAATCTTGTTGAATCAAAATGTTACATATGCTTTACTTGAGCATGAGATACTGACTTCTAAGCATCCCTTCTGCACTGCATAAATTTCACTGGCAGCCCTCAGAGATTGCCAAATGTTACCAAGTGGTGAAAAAAGAGGCAGGAAGTTCTTAAAAATAGAACTAGTGGCAATTAATTAGTTATAACATAACAAATCAAATTTAGCTTTTCTCCTAGCACTATCTGTTGCTTGCCAGAGTACATTCTCTGGCAATGTAAATAAAGTCCTGATCAGCACAGCATTTCTGCTTTGGGGAAGCTTCTGCCTTCGGACAGCTGCTGAATTTCCTTGAAAAACATTTCTAATCATATTAATTCTCTCTGTGTGTCTATGTATTTGAGGTTTTCTTTTCGGACAGGGGTTTTAATATTTGCTATGTAATTTGCTGTAGATGCCACTGAAAACTCTATGTGCCAATGCAAATAAAGATCAAACTAACCCTGGCACCCTCCAACCCCCTCTAATTATGGCTGATGATGATTTAAGGTGAATTCCTGAGCTACTTACTAAGTGCTGTCAATATCAATAGTGTTATAGAAGAATAGGAGGGCTCGTATTTAAGATGATAGGTCCTCCCCCTACCAACATGTCATCATTACAGGGTGCCAGCATTCTATCACTTATAATAATCCTGTCCACTCTCCCGGAATATTTATACTTTTCAATAAGATTAAATATTTTGGACTCACATTTATTGTTTTGATGGAATTTGAGGAAAATCATTGAAGAAAATTAACCAGGGCTTCTTAGGAAAGTTACTTAGGAAAGTTCTTTATGTTTAATATCTGTCTGATTGCATTCCTCTTCTCGTGCCTCTATAGAGCCAAATGTAAAAGAAGAAACCACACACATCAAATTATATACGAATCAACAAGCCCTTAAATCACCAAGGGAATCTTAAATTACGTTTCATTGCTAAATTTACTTTTGAGTCAATATTTATAATATTGTACATATTGTTTTGATTACATGTGATTGGATAATAATAATATGATTCTATAAAAGTTTACTCAGGGAAGAGATATTTAATTCTGTTACAGCTAATAGACTTACTTAAAGATATAAACTATTGGTTGAGAGTGGGTACTAACATTTTGATTAGACACTGAAGAGCTCACCTGTATAAAACATTTCCCTAAAGTAAGCATACATTTTAATGCATAACTAATACAAGTAGTCCTTGTTTAATGACCATTCATTCAGCTATCGTTAGAAGTTACAACTGTGCTGAAGAAGGACACTTAAGTCAAATCTTCAAAGTTGCAGCATTTCTATAGTCATGTGATCACAATTGGGACATTTGGCAACTGGCTCGCAATTACGACAGACACAGAATCCAGTGGTTGGCTGGCTTTCAACAAGCAAAGTCAATGACAAAACCAGCAGAAGATTGAAAATGACAATCCCATAATCCTGTGTCTAACGGCTGTGCAGCAGGGGTAGATTTCAGATTCTCATACTGTTGGATTGTTCAGGGACGCACCACATGGGCGGGCACTAATTGTGCACAGCATGTGTGTGGATATGTGCAGTACTAAAAACCCAAGATTGCAGAGCCTACAGCGCTGCTGAGAGAACTGGCTCAGGGGCATGGCAGGTCTGTGAAGTTGCCAGTTTCAGTGACCCAGGCTGCCAAGTTACTAACAGTTCTATAGAACCAGTCTGAACCAGTAGGAACTGACCCCTGCTGTGTGGGGTTCAACTAATAACTAAACTAATAACTGCAACTGGAATTTCTGGAACTGCTCTTCTAAGTTGGCACTGTCACATAACCAATTGAATCAATTTTTTTTCTATCTCGATGGCTTGCATGATTAATAATCATGGAAACCATCGAGATAGAAAAACATCCCCAAAATATGAACAAGCGGGATGATACCTCTCGCTTACCAGACATCTGGAAACCAGCCCTCAAACATATCCCAGCCATAGAAACCAGACTCAGAACACACATTGTAAAACAATCAAGTAGCCTGCAAATTCCAACTACTCAGGATATCACGCCTAATCTACAACCATTAACTAATCAGCATACCTCAGCTACATCAACGACCCCAATTGTTACCCCACTGACTCACCAGGAAGTTTCTACACAGAAGGCAAATGCTGAGCCATCAAACCACACCCAGCCACCAGTATTTATAGAAGGAAGGCAGCTCAGGTCTCACAGTGTTTGCCTGAGAACAAGGACAGAAACACCAGCCTGAAGATGACGAGTGAGACCTCGTCGAAACGTCACCAGAAATTTCCAAATCCTACACGGGAAGAAACCCGAATATACCAAGACCATCAAATATGACATATTTACAGCAACACGAAGCTTAAAACTTCAGCCTGATGACGGTGAATGTGATTTCACCGAAACATCGCATAGACACTCAAAATATTACACGGGGCAAAACCCGAACTCAGAACAATCTACATATATATACAAGGCAAAGGTTGCAGGTTCAAGTCCCAGTGGGTATGGCTAGCTGATGAGGCCAAAATAAGGCCGAAATAGATCTATCCTAGTCTCCCTTAATTTTCAAATTCAGCTTAAACATGTGACACATACAGATAGAATTGTCGGCTATCAATAAAATTAACTGCCTTGGAAATAGCCCTGGGTTGGGCCGAAGGCAAAAAAGGAGCTGTGATGTTCCTTCAATATACCAGGGTGATTCGACACAAAATGTAACCCTTCCCTGGTACAGAGCTGAAGGGATTGGATACTGTAGCCTAGAGGATAATTCTCTGCCTTACAAGGCAAAGGTTGCAGGTTCAAGTCCCAGTGGGTATGGCTAGCTGATGAGGCCAAAATAAGGTCGAAATAGATCTATCCTAGTCTCCCTTAATTTTCAAATTCAGCTTAAACATGTGAGATATATATATATATATATATATATATATATATATATATATATATATATATATATATATATGTATATATACATACACACACACACACACACATAAAAATCAGTTCTTACAATTCATTTATTTTTTCTGTAACTGCAGAGTTGGTTATTCATTCCAGTGCGTAGTATATCAATATTCAGTATTGTAGGTGATGAGAAAAGATGTAAAGGCTGAAGTGTATAGAGAGTAAAGCAAAGTTCCATAAAGTTTCAGTAGAGTCTTGAGTATTCTGGCTTATTTTAAAGTTTCATCAGCCTCTTATCTTCCATATGTCCTCTCTAATCTAGCAATGTCCATAGATCACCCACAGTCCACCGATCTGCAAAACGCAATAGCAGTCCACAAATCCACAAATCGCAGCAGTAGTAATCCGCAGTCCACAGTGACAAAATCCAGAAACTTCTCAAAAAGTATATAGTCTACTTGGCACCATTTATGTGGTTTCTGGCACATAACCTCATGCTTTACAATGTGTCGCTTCATTGTGGAGTTTGCAGCTCCACTTACTGTCATTAACTTGCCTCTATTTAATGAACATGCAATTTCCTTTATCACTATGTAACTAAGTGTCTACCTATTACAAGTAATGGATGAAAGTGAAAGTGAATTCTAATATATGAAGAGAATATTCTCACTAATGTATTATCAGAAAACCTTGAAACAAATGATGATGCGGCACATATGGTAGGACTTGGAAAATTAGATGTAGTGTGTATATGTACTAGTACTCCTTGATTTAGGATTGGTTACTTAGTGACTGTTCAAAGTTACAGTGGACTCCCAACAGATACTTAAGACCTGGTTCCAAAGTTCTGATGACTACTCCCCGTTCTTTCAGGCACTTGGTAACCAACCCACTTGGTAACCAACCCATTTGCAATATCCTTGCAGTCATGTGACCACAATTTACAATAGGGGTTTTTGCCCCAAACCAATGTTTAGTTCTGGTTGTTGGCAAAAATGCCCCACATTAAACAATGACTTTGCTTAACAATTTAATGTTTAATGACTTCTGCAAAATACCCCAAAAAACCCAAACCTCTGCCCCCAACCAATCAAGTTACTAATGAGAATGACCCATTTTATGATCATTATGACATATGGTCAGACTGCATTACATTATAAGCTGAAGTCCATCTATACAGATTTTAGCTTTTGTATTTGCTTTTTTTAAAATGGTAGCTATCTTTCAAGATTTTGTTTTTCAGCTCATCGCTTCAGCTACCGTACATCCTTATAAATCAATTTATATTTATGAATGCATGTCATTTATATCCATTCATTATGTAGATAGCTCCCCATTCCTCTCAAAGTTGGTATAGTTTCCTATTGTCTTTTTCCTTATTTTTAAAAGTGTTTTATACATGTTTTACCATTAGCAGTATGCATAATGGTTAAATGCTTAGAGCCCATGTCAAAATTAAAGGTAACTTATTGCCAAGCTTCAGGAACAAGCTACAACTGTATGTCCTTATTTAACCTTATTAAAGAGAAGTAAGACGAGTAAGACTTGAGTATGGTATGATTGTGTAGTATCAATTGTTTTTTAATGATAGTGGGTTTTTAATTTTAGTTTTAATCATTAGATTTGTACTGTATTGTTGTTGTTGTTGTGGGGTGGCATACAATTCTAATAAATTATTATTATTATTATTATTATTATTATTATTATTATTATTATTATTATTATTATTATTACATTCTTTGCATTTGGAGCCATAAAATACAACAAGCAGACTCAAAATTGGAATTGGTTGAACCATAATGGTAGACTAAAGTATCAGTCAAAGAGAAGAATTAGGCATAAGCCAAAACAAAAGAGCTTTCCAGATGAGACTCCAGATTTGCCTGAGAACACTTAAACAACTCCTTTACCACAAAGACATTCACTGTGCTGTTTACTTATCGCATTTGATTGGGAAAGATATGGCTTCTTATTCCAGGTTCAGTTTGTTTGTTTGTTTATGTATTCATTTTGCAAACAGAAAATCCCCATTTAGAAGTTTTGACTGTGGCACCAGAAGAGGTTCTATTTTGCTTTGATCTCAGATGTTGGACAATAGCTAAAGAAAGATTGGTTGGGATACCTCAAGGAAAGGCATTGTGGGATACCTCAAGGAAAGGCATCGACTGTTGGTTCCCTATAATCACTGCACTTTCACCGCATAGAAAATTACCCATAGAATCTTGGTCACTTTAACAGTTAAAAGCCTTATCAAAGTCTTGCTCGATTTCAAGTGTGAAATTAGGAAATGTGGGTGATGGAAAGCCTTGTCACTTCAACGGTTCTACAGTCTGGAACAATCACCCATCTGGAACACCAGAGACTGAAGGTGACTTTGTTTCAGTTGATTATTTGGGGAAAGCATTAGTAGCCTCCCCAACCTATGTACCGTATTCCTACTAGCGCAGGGGTAGGCAAAGTTGGCTCTTCTATGACATGTGGACTTCAACTCCCAGAATTACTGAGCTAACATGATTGGCTCAGGAATTCTGGGAGTTGAAGTGCACAAGTCATAGAAGAACCAACTTTGCCTATCCCTCACTAGCCAAAATTGTGCAGCTATGCTTGCCAGATGACCATATTGCCATGATAGTCACAACACAGATAGTTATGTAAGACCAAAGGCCTGTGGCTCATGCCTTTATTATGTAATGCCTTTGGATGCTAAAATAGCGCCGGCGGACTTACCCACTGGCGCCTTTTGCAGGAGGGTCGGGCCAACACCGGACGCCTGGCAGCCGCCATTTTGGATCTCGGCCGAAGTCTCGCAAGAGTGCGAGACTTCGGCTGAAAATCAGGCCAGGGTGGCCTGATTGCTGACGTGTCCGGGCGGGGCTTGCCGGCCCTATATAAGGGCGTGCAGGCCCGGGATCGGCCTTTTCGCCCGGACTTTGTCAGCTAAGCAGACACTCGGCTGGGTGTCTGCTTGCGTCGGCCATTTTGTGGCGGCCTCGTGTTGCAGCCGCCATTTTGTGGCCTCGTTCTTGTCCAGTGAGAAGGCTCTTCAATTCGGCGGGAGCCGCTTCTCCTTAGCGGAGCCGCCATTTTGGATCTCGGCCGAAGTCTCGCAAGAGTGCGAGACTTCGGCTGAAAATCAGGCCAGGGTGGCCTGATTGCTGACGTGTCCGGGCGGGGCTTGCCGGCCCTATATAAGGGCGTGCAGGCCCGGGATCGGCCTTTTCGCCCGGACTTTGTCAGCTAAGCAGACACTCGGCTGGGTGTCTGCTTGCGTCGGCCATTTTGTGGCGGCCTCGTGTTGCAGCCGCCATTTTGTGGCCTCGTTCTTGTCCAGTGAGAAGGCTCTTCAATTCGGCGGGAGCCGCTTCTCCTTAGCGGAGCCGGCATTTTGCCGGTTGCCGCTCCTGGTGTGGTGTTGTGGGCAGCGGGCCGGAGACTGGGCTCACTGTCGATAGCGTGCGGCCCCATCCTCGGGCAAAAAACCCCCAAAATGCGGGGGTGGCGGGTTGGGCTGAATCAGCCTGTGCACAGTGGTTACTGGGCCTCCCTAGTGTGGCAGCATCACTGCTGCTTCACGGCCCGCTTTTGGGAGGAGGCCAGCAGTTGTGTTTTGTGGGGCTGGTGGTTTCTTTGGCACCAGCCTCCCCTTTTTGGTTATTCAAATTAATACTTATAGTAAATAAATAATACAAATTTAGCATCAATGGGCCCTAAGAAGCACAAGGCTGCGGCCACGCCGGCACAGCAGGTTGCTAGGCCCAGGAGGGTGGCAAGGCCTTCGGCTCGGGCCAGGGCAAGCATGGACGGGGCCCCCGGGGAGGTCCTGCAGGAGGGAATCGGTTGGGTGCCATCTGGTGCCCAACCGGATATGTCTTCTTCCCAATCTTGGGCCAGGGTCCTCGAGTGCCTGGACGACCTGGAGTGGCGGGGGGTGGCGGCCCTGGGACGGGATCCAGAGGAGGCTGCAGCCCAGTCGGGGCAGAGGGCCCAGCCCGGGCAGATGACATCGACACCGGGCCCCGGACTCCCGGGGCGGCCTTGGATGTCTTCTCCCCCTTTCGGGGCCGGTGAGGTTGCACCACACATGACTTCCCCTTCCATTCCCCCTCCGCTCGGTCAGGCCTTGGTCCCACTAGGTTTTGCGGGTGGGGCCAATCTTTTTGGGTCTCTGGTGGGCACCTGTAATCAGGTGTGGTCCCTGCCGGTTCCTGCCGCGGTGGCACCGTCACCCGGGGGGGTTCCATTAGGGCCCGGGGCGCCGGGGACGGGGGCCTGGGTTCCGCCGGCCCCGGCCGTCATGCCTCCGCCTCCTTTGTTACCTTACCCGTCTGGGTTCATGGGGATGGGGTCTTCCACAGTATGGGACCCTTTCGTGAGCATTAGGGCAGGGGCGATCCCGTGCGGGTTGCCGGCCACTCCCCTGGGATTTCACTTGCACCCGTCAGTTAAAGAGGTGATTTGGAGATTTGAGATTATGTGGACCTTTTTTCCCTCTTAAATCGGGAGGTCCCTAAGCAGGACAAAGATGTAGTGCCCGGGGAGAAGCCTAAGAAAACTAAGGTCAGTAAGTGTTTCAGCTCTTGGCTGTACGCTTACTTGACCTATGCCTCAGTGGTAATTCAAAGGCAGCCGGCTAGAGCCGCTGCTATGCTCAAATATATCGATCTCATAGCGAGGGCCCACTTTGAGTATAAGGGGATTCCTAATTTTGCCTGCCGGGTTGTTGTGCCTGGCCGGGCTTTTTCTAGGAGGTTGTACTGTGCGATGAAGGGGCTCCGTTTGCCCCATCATCGTACCCGCTTATGCACAGGGGTCAGGGCTGACCTGTGCATGTGGCGGGAGTTGTTAGAACGTTTTAATGGGTTGTCCTTTTGGAGGCACGAGCTTCTTTTGGAAGCTGAGTTGCAGTTGTGTTTTGATGCCACGGGGACTTGTGGCTTTGGGGTTGTGTTAGGTGACCAGTGGTGCTGGTCTGCTTGGCCTCCGGAATGGAGGGCCTCCCCCCTGGTTAAGGACTTGACCTTTTTAGAGCTCTTTCCCTTGGTAGTGGCCTTAGAGCTTTGGGGGGAGCAGTTTAGGAACAAGACTGTGCACTTTTGGTGTGACAACCTAGCGGTTGTCCATGTGGTGAACGCCCTGTCCTCCAAGAGTGACAGGGTCATGCGGCTTGTCCGCCATTTTGTGCACAGGTCTCTGTCCCTAAACGCATTGTTTTTGGCTAGACATGTCCCCGGGTTAGATAACGGGATTGCTGATGCCTTGTCCCGTGGTCAGTTGTCCAGGTTTCGGACCCTGTCCCCGTGGGCCCGCTCATCGCCAGAGGCTTTTCACGACCACCTTTGGAGCCTGGGCGGGCTCCCGAGCAGTGGAGAGAAGAGGCCTGCAGGGCTATGGCCCTCTCAGTGGCACCAGGCACCCTGAGGGCTTATCAGCATGCAGGTAAGGAGTTTGGGGATTTCAGGCAGGATAGGGGTTACCCCCATAGTTGGCCTGACCCAGTAGAACACCTGGCAGAATTTTGTGTCCAGCTTAGGCAGTGTGGCCTTTCAGTTAGGACAATTCGGTCCAAGTTAGCCGGCCTCGCCTTTCTGTCCAAGGCGGGGGGGGGGGGGGGGTTAGGGACTTTTCTGGTGACTTCCGCATTCGGAAGATGCTGGAAGGCTGGGTGAGGGAGCGACAGGGGACCCCTTCTGATTCTCGTCAGGCCCTGACGGTACAGCAACTGTCACTGATTAATCAGGCTTTGGACAGTCTGTGTCCCTCTCTGTACGAGGCCCGTCTTTTTAGGGCAGTGACTTGTGTCATGTTTTTTTGGGCCCTACGTGTCAGCGAGGCCACGGCCTCATCGCAGGCTGACACGTCGCTTCGTGCCTTCCAGTTCACTGATCTAGCCTTTAGGCAGGGGGGTGTCTCCCTTTTGGTGAGACATTCCAAGACAGATCAGTTGCACAGAGGGGTTAGGATAGAGCTTAGTGCGGCCACCGACCAGTCTGTGTGCCCTGTGGCTGCTGTGCAGCATTTTTGTAGCTTGAGGGGGCCGGGGCAAGGGTACCTTTTTAGACACCAGGACGGTACCCCTCTGACCCGTTATCAATTCTGGGTTTTAGTGTCCAGAGCCATGGCTAAGGTAGGCATAGATCCCGCCGGTTATGGAACGCACTTGTTCCGCATCGGCGCCGCCACTAGCGCGGCACTTTCAGGTTTCCCGGCCCAGAGGATTCGGGAGATCGGCAGCTGGCGGTCAGTGGCATATTTGGGTTATGTTAGGCCGGCTGAGGATCCAGGACAGGGCTTAGGCTAGGTAACCTCTCTGTGTCATCTTCCAGGTAGCCATGCCAGCACGAAACCGACGGCGTTGCTTTGCAGCCACAGCATGATTTTTTGTGCCGGCCGCTCAGCAGCCAGAAGCGCTGTGGGGACCCAGCTATGCTTGGGCCGTTGGGTCAATATCGTGTGGATGGGCAGGAGAGGTATGCGGTGGGAGAGCCTTCTACCGCAGTTGCTGGGAGGGCGGCATCCCAATGCTGCACCCAGAGGTACTGGGAGGGCGGCATCCCATTGCTGCGCCCAGGAGGGACTCAGAGGGCGGCATCCCATTGCTGCACCCAGATGGCTGGTCTTGTACCTCGGTGGCAATGACCTGTGCCTGCTTGGGGGTCTGCCATTGATCTGCCAGGCGTGCAAAGACCTGCGGTGGCTTCGCACTGTGTGGCCCAACACGCAAGTGGTGTGGTCAGAGATCCTCCCGAGGATCACGTGGAGGGACGCCATTTCCCTTAGGGCTATTCACCGGGTTAGGCGGAGAGTAAATAAGGCCCTGGGTAGGATAGTCAGGGAATTGGGTGGGGTTGTAGTGGCCCATCCCCTCATCACTGTAGATCGGCCGTGGCTTTACCGGGCCGACGGCGTTCACCTGTCAGAACAGGGGAACGCCATTTTCTTACAGGACCTGCAGCGGTCTCTGCGTGAGCTGGCGCAGTTAGAGGGGGTGTCGGGGGGCCAAGATAGAGATCTGACCCCCGCTCCGTGGCAGGTTAGGGGCGGAAAACTGGGTGGTGGTTTAGCAACTGCGTGTTCTCTGTTGGGCATCTTTGGGGATGATTGACAAGTTCTCTCCAAGCTTGTGGTTTTGGCGACCTGAGCACTTGGGGGGAACCTGTCTTTGGGGCCCGCACCTTTAAGTCCCCTGTTAGGGGTTAGCCGGCGGGACCCCCCTAATGCAAGCGCATGGCAGGGTCTCAGGTGAGGGAGGGGTGCCTCACCTGGACTAGCATGGAGCTACGCCCATATGTTGCCCAGGAAGTTTATGTGACGTCATTTTCCGCCCCGGAAGCAATTGTTTGACCCTGCAGGTCCATTGTTTGGGTCATAGTTAGGTATGTTAATTTATGCTAATTTAGTTGAATAAATTATGCTAATTTATTTCAATAAAAATGACCCAGTTTAAATCCAGCTCTTGTGTCCGTGTCGTTACTCTGTCTCTTCTGCAAATCAAATTATTCCAGTTATAATTATTGAATACCTTTATTTGATTTTTTTCAGTAAATATTTTGCTCTGGATGATGTTGAGTTATATAGCTTGGGAAGCAAGTGACTAAATCTACAAGGGGGAAAACTGGAGGCCCAATTCCTACTTTTTAAGAAACTTTAATGCGAACCTTAATGAGAACCTCATTAAGACAGCCTTGAGACAGCAGCTTTGGTGCTTCTTGCTGTCAATAAGAAATTTTAGGGTGTTTACTCACTTGGCAATGTTGCAATGTTTGTGAGACCTACAACTCTCATACCTGGAACTGCCTTTCTGGGGATTAAAAGATAAATATACAAGAATTTCTCTAGTGCCATTTTCTATCTACACCAAGTGAAAGAATTCCCTTCCCTTCCCAGTTCAAGAGATGACTGAGTCTCTATAGTAGTACCCACAAATAAATATTTTTTTTTTTAAAGGAGAAAATATAGAATGTGAAAATACCTTTTGACTTTGAATACAGCATTCCACTTTATAGAAGTTGACTGGTGCTTAGCTCTGTCCAGCGCTTCCTAGGTTATGGCAATACATTCGTTAAGCAAGAAAAAAAAATCTGTTTTTAAAGAACAAAATACTTTGGACAAACATGAGTTTTGATTTGTTACAAACAGAACACTTTCAGTCAGAATCATCAGAAATTTATTGGAAAAGTTTCAAATTATGACAGATCTCCAGAAGAAGCACTAACTTTCTGTATACAACCTGAAAGATGAATAAAGGCTGAAACTTCACCTAGAAACTGCACTCTATGTTCCTATCACCCATCTCCTCCCACTTATGACTGTATGACTATAATTTGTTGCTTCTATCCTTATGATTTATATTAATATTATTTGTTTCCTGATTGCTTATTTGTACTCTATGACAATCATTAAGTGTTGTACCTCATGATTATTGATAAATGTATCTTTTCTTTTATATACACTGAGGCCATATGCACCAATGACAAATCCCTTGTGTATGCAATCACACTTGGCCAGAGGTGGGCTGCTAAGATGGAACGGGGATATGTGCTTGCCTGCATGACCATGCACAATTTTGCTACCTGTCCAGCAATGTTCCCTCTAATTTTTTTCCGGTGTGGGCGGAAAAGTATGGTGTCTGAGCGGCAGTCCCTTTGGGACTCGGCGGCATAGAAGTATAGATAGATAGATAGATAGATAGATAGATAGATAGATAGATAGATAGATAGATAGATAGATAAGAAAAAAATTCCCTTCTTCTTTATTAAAAGAAATTAATAATAAAACAAAACCAAAATCTATTACTATTATTACTATCTTCTCCTCTATTTCCATCCCTGTCTCCTCCCCCCTTGTGTGTGTGTGTGTGTGTGTGAACCCACCTGTTATTTCCAATAACAGGTGAGCTATTGGAAATGGTTCAAGAGTTCACACACACACACAAACGGCTGGGTTTTTTTTCTTTGTTATTATTTGGGTGTTTTTTACCATATGCTTTAAATCAAGAGTCATTTCTCTCTCTTTCTCATTCTCTCTCCCCCTCTTTCTCTCTCTTTCTGTTTTCTTTCTCTCTCTATTGCTTTCTTTCTCTCTCTCTTTCTATCTCTCTTGCTTTCTTTCTCTTCTCTCTCTTGCTATCTCTCTCTCCCCCCTCTTTCCCTTTCTCTCTCTCACTTCTCCCGTGGCGGTGGCTGCAGCTTCTCCTCCTCCTCCACTTCTGCGCTCCCAGCCAGGGGGCTGTGAGAGAGGGTTTTCTCCGCGGGCTTCAGGAATGCCCACTTCACCCCTCTCACAGCCCCTTCACTGGGAGCGCTTTCCTCCTGAGCTTTCAGCAAGGGGGCTGCAGTAGAGGCAGGGCAGGCGTTCCCGAAGAACTCGAAGAAAGTGCTCTCGCAGCCCCCTCGCTGAAAGCTCGGGAGGAAAGCGCTCCCAGCGAAGGGGCTGCGAGAGGGGTGGGGCAGGCATTCCCGAAGCGCGTGGAGAAAACTCTCTCTCTGAGCCCCTGGCTGGGAGCGCAGGAGGCGGAGGAGGAGGAGAGGGGGAGGATCGGGCGGGTGGGGGGTGGGGAGGCAGGGGGCCGCGGCTCCCTTTCCTTTTACTGCCGGCGCCTCCCCGCCCCCCCCCCGGGCTGGCAGGGGGATGGGGAGCACGCGCCCGTGGAAAAGGGCGTGCATGGGGGTATTTGGGGGTGCACGCCTGCTCACGGGCGCAGCTTACGGGGAACGGTGCTGTCTAGGTGCAGTAGCAGAAGACTGACGGCAGAAAAAGACCCCATGGTCCATCTAGTCTGCCCTTTTACTATTTCCTGTATTTTATCTTACAATGGATATATGTTTATCCCAGGCATGTTTAAATTCGGTTACTGTGGATTTACCAACCACGTCTGCTGGAAGTTTGTTCCAAGGATCTACTACTCTTTCAGTAAAATAATACTTTCTCATGTTGCCTTTGATCTTTCCCCCAACTAACCTTCTTTCTCTTTTCAGCTTTTTGAAAGACTGGGCCAGGATGGGTTCTAACTGACCTTGCTACCAGTTTGCTTCCTCCCGCACTGCATGGGTGCACCTCATGAAAGTGCCTGTGCAGTGACAAAAAAATCTCACCCAAAGAGGTTGAAAACAAGATGGAGATTGTATGCACAGTGCTAGAAACTCGGTTTCTGCACATGATCAGAAGGAAAAAAAATCAAGAAAAGAAAAGAAAAGAAAGATTGCAGTGCCCACGGACTGAGACCAACCTAACCGGTCCACAACATCACTGTGACATCACCAGTGTGTCATAATGAGTTTGGATGAACTGGTCTGAACTGGGAGGAACACACCTCTGAGCTGGAGTAATCTGACTTTGTACATTATCAGGAGCCATTACTCATTCATGTATGAAGACTGATATGCTGACTGCATTCATAAAAGCTTAAAATGATCTCTGTTGCAAAACCTGGAGCAATCTTACTCTAGCAAAGGTAGTTTTATTGAATAACAAGGATAATTAATAATTGATTTTTATTGTATCCTTCAGTTTGTCTGTATAATTTGAGACTTTAATCCGTTATTTACTTTCTGTAGCTGATGATCGGCATGAAATATATAACTAAAATGTATAACTGGCCAAATTGTTTTATTTATTCTTTTCCATTTTTAAAGCAAATCAGCAGATGTATTGTTTCACTGACTTGGAGTAAACAAAACTGATTTATGCCATCTGCACGTAATATGAGATCCTCTCATTCGTCCTGCTTTTCATTTATCTCATTTATATAATCTCATTTATACAGTAAGGCAAATATATTGATTTAATAAAAGAAGTAACATTAATCTGCAGTTTTAAAAAAAAACATCAGGAAAAATTAAAATAAAATGACTTTTTCTGAGCTTATCTGCAGGAATAGGTTCCTCCTGGTTTGGACCGGATTGCCTGACCTCGTAGTGACCCACTGGTGATGTCACTATGGTGCCATGGATCTGGTTTGGTCAGTGCCAGTCTGGGTTCCACAATCTTTTTTTTTTCCCCCAGAATTTTTTACTGTTTGGAAGTTTTTTCTTCTGTTGCTGCTTGAGAAAGGGCCGTCCCGCCTGCCCCCGGGTTTATACTTACCATTATTCCTTCACCCAAAGCACAGTTGATCAGTTCCTCAGCTGTGTTTTGGGGTGATTATGGCTACTGAGCATGTGTGGAAGCAGAATTGCATGGGGGGACATGCGCAAAACATTGTGATGTGAACCATTGGCGA
Source organism: Erythrolamprus reginae (assembly GCF_031021105.1). NCBI lineage: Eukaryota > Metazoa > Chordata > Lepidosauria > Squamata > Dipsadidae > Erythrolamprus > Erythrolamprus reginae. Next base: position 276,254,449 of record NC_091950.1, on the reverse strand, counting down.
AGGTAAGTGGAACCTACCCCTGCCTATCTGTATTTATCATTCAGCTAATAATTATATATTTAAAAATAAAAATAACAATCCAGCCCATATTCTGTTGGTTGAGTATAAGAGACAAACCAAAGAACTCACCAGCCATATGCCATTTACAGAAATGTAGGATAATAAATAGCTTCTCCTTGCAAATTATAATAGGTTGAGCTGGTGCTGGTTGGAGTACGATGTCCTGTAGGTATCCATGTGTTACACCATAAAAGGCTTTATGGGTAAAACCTCAGCATCTTAAATTCTTCTCAGAAACCAATCAACAACTAACAGGCTTTGCAAACATTATGTGCTATAAGAATTAAGGGCTGATAAATCCATGAACCACTGCATTCTAGACCAGATGCCATTTCCAAATAGCAAAACAGTTTCATGTAAAATTCACTACAGTAATCCTTTCTTCTTCTGATCAATTGGGTCTGAGTCTTAGAAATTGCCTGGACAAGTCCCTAAGAATTTTCTTGACAAACGTTTTTTTGGAAGAAAAAGTGATTGGTTTAATGCCACCCAGCTGGTTTTGTGTCCAAGGCAGGATTGGACAATGGGACTCCTGATGCCTTCACAAATACAGTGATCCCTCGATTTTCGCGTGGGATACGTTCCGAGATCGCCCGTGAAAGTCGAATTTCCACGAAGTAGAGATGCGTAAGTAAATACACCATTTTTGGCTATGGACAGTATCACAAGCCTTCCCTTAACACTTTAAACCCCTAAATTACCATTTCCCATTCCCTTAACAACAATTTACTCACCATTTTTACTGGTATTCACCATTGAATAAGACACTTAGTAATCCTGATATTTATAAACATCATTATTTATTAACAATAATTAATTTTTTTGTTATTTATTTGCAAAAAGTATTAGTTTGGCGATGACGTATGACGTCATCGGGTGGGAAAAACTGTGGTATAGAAAAAAAACCCACGATGTATTTTTTAATTAATATTTTTTGAAAAACCGTGGTATAGGCTATCCGCGAAGTTCGAACCCGCGAAAATCGAGGAAACACTGTACACCAAATGCTTCTCCAGTAATCTAATTGGATGATAACAAAGGCATGAGTAAACAGATTAGTATACCACTCAGGGCTGGACATGGCTTCTGAAGATTGATACACAAGGCAGGTGATGAGGCAACTGGCAACTCTCTTTATTAACAGGTAATTAGGCAAACATATCTGACAGAACTCAGCTGGCACTTAGTGACAGCTCCTATTTATACAGTAACCACGAAACAGTTAGCCAATCACAATCCTTACTTCTCCCGCCTCCCAAATTGCCCTATAGTGGCCCTCTGGAATGCTACAGCTTTAACCTGCTATTGAAACATGAGCTGTGAGTCCAAAGAACATCCCAAGTCTTGAATCTGCTCCGTCACAAGGGGCTGCCCATTAAGAGGAAACAAAGTCACAATAGAGAATACTCTCTTAGTTGGGTTAAATTTCAGCCAAATAAAGGAGAATACCCGGCCGGTGCTTCACTCCCCGGCCCGTTTTGCTGCAGGGCCAGGGAGACACGGCCCTCGGCGTAGCTGCCATTTTGAAGGCCGAGATATCGCAAGATTTCACGAGATCTCGGCCAGCCTCAGCAGGCTTCCGCCTAGCCGATGATGTCATCCAGGGGCGGAGCCTGCCAGCCCTATAAAAGGGCTGGACAGGCTTCAGGGCCTCCTTTTCGCCCTGGACGACGTGTGCCATGAGGACTTTTGGCTGTTCTCTGAGCTTTCTTGCTTTCTTGTGTGGAACTCACTACCGGACTCTGTAGTATCATCCCCTAACCCCCAACACTTTACCCTTAGACTATCTACGGTTGACCTCACCAGGTTCCTAAGAGGTCGGTAAGGGGCATACCTAAGTGCACCAGCCTACCGTCCCCTGTCCTATAGTCTCTCCTATATCTCCTATATCTTATCTTCTATCTCTTCTATCTCTTGTATCCAGCATATCTCTTCTATCGCTTTTATCTCTTACATTTTCTGCTATTCTCTCTAGTTATATTTTACTCCTATATTTCTCTTCTATACTCTCTTTGATACATTCTACTCATATATCTCCTCTGTAACCTTCATTGTGTATTAATGTGTATTGGAATAAACAAACAAACAAACAAACAAATAAATAAAATAGATGTTTCATTACCCAAACTAGGTAACATTATCATTGCTCATGATTTTACCTAGTTTGGGTAATAAAATGTCTGCAAGAAAGCAAGAAAGATCAGAGAGTACCAAGAACTCCTCAGATTTCAGCTTGTCATCTCCCTTTAAGCCGGTGCTTCTCAAATAGTGGGCATACTGCCCTGAGAGGGCATGGAGCAATGCCAGGGGGCACGTGTGACCTCAAAGAATATGCGTGGTCCATCTCAATTGATTCCCCAGATGGGGAGTGCTTTCCCAGTTACACACAGAAGAGAAGGTGGCCAGGTGGGGCAAAAGCTGGGTGAAAGCTTCGAACGGCACCCTAAACAGCACGGCATTCACTGTGAGTGCCCAGCAGAGACAGCACTTATGGGCTAGGCTAGTGACCCCAAAACACCAGTTTGATTAAGCTGGCTTGGCCATGTGTCAACTACAGCAGCCTATGCCTGCCTCAACTACAGTAGCCTATGCCTGCCTAATCAAAACCAGGTTGCACTGTGTTCAATGTGACTTACTCCCAGGTAAGTGGCTAAAGCAGCCTTCCCCAGCCAATAGTTTTCTTGCAGCTTTTATTAAGTAAAATAATAAATATTAATACTAAAATTCCATTGGGACCCAGATGGTTGAGTTGGGGTGGGGTGTGAAATATTTACTTCTTTCTAGTGGGGCGTAACAGAAAATGATTGAGACGCACTCTCTAAGCAATGGAAAAAGCTCTTACTGGTATTTGCATCATACCTCAAAAGAGCAATAAACAATTGTGGACATCTACACACCAATGATTCTGGACCCCAATTTCCTCAACCTGAGATTTCATATAGATTTTAAATAACTGGGAGAGAGGATGATCCTCTGTGTCATCCCACATATCAAAGGCCACCAGGTTGAATTTTCTTCCTCCATTACAAAAGATTTGAACTTCCCTCTAAGGAAAGAGAAACAGAAGCATCTATTTGTCAGCATCTCACATAGCGAGATCATTCACATATGGTTTGATGAATACAGCACAGTGAATACAGCACATATTAGTGTTAAGGAACCAAAATGGCTCATATGAAGTAAAATCCAAACAAACAACATTAGGGCTCAGCTTGATGTAAATGCATTCAATTAATCTTATGACTTCTTCCAAAAACCTCTTACTATACCTCACATAATTTATCTTAGTTTATATTTCAAGCTCCAACATGGTCAAGTGTTCCAACCACCTGTAATTACAGGGTAATTAGTCCCAAACAGACACACACCACACAATAGGAGGAAAACAAAAGGTCTTTATCAACAGAAAAGCAGAAACAACTCCCTTTTTAAATGTCAAAGGGATTTTCTGGTACACGCAAGGCTCAGGTTAAATGCAATCCAATTTCTCACCCAGTAACTGGGAAATTGAGTCCAATTCCAAAGTCCAGAAATTCAACACACAGTCTTGAACAGGGAAACAGCAAACCACGATCTTGACGAAACTATGAATCAGATAAACCTCCATGAGGCTAAACCAGCACACTACTCTTTTTATCTGTAGCACTAATTACAGCAGCCCCACCCAACCACAGGTGGCCTCACCTATCTCCTGTAATAATCCTTCAGTTGTTCTCTCCTATGCATCACTCTACGCATGCGTGGGTCCATCATAAGTTCTTGTTCAGAATCCAGGGATGAAAAGGATGATTGATGTCCTCCTGGGCTCCCCTGTCACTCACGCTTCCTTGGTCAGAGGAGACTTCCTCGGCAAATTCTATCGGGAACAAAACAGGCCTGTGGCGTGTAGATGTTTCCCCCACATCCACCTCCACATTCCTTGGGGCAGGAGCTGGGCCAGAGCTAACCACAACAGTCAAGTATTTATATAAGATCAATTTCTGTCATGCTGCCAAAGGTAAATCCTTTTTACTTTTATGAAATTTTCCTGTCCCTACCTCTCATTTTCCATGGGATTACTAGTACAGTGACTGCCCTTTTGAGTATTACAAAAACACCTTGCATTCGACAATGAAATACTACCAATTCTGTTACCAACAGTAAGCAACAATGAAAGGACTTGGAATGAAGCTAGGGGTAGCCATTCTCTTCATTGTCATCAGTTGTTATAGCAGCGTGAAAAAGCCGTTCTTTGTACCAATGTTTCAAAGAGCACAAGAAAGTAAATTTCTGCAAAGCCACAGAAGGACAGGAAAAGATGCATTAATAATAATTACATCATTCCCTGATTCTTCAAATGCACTTGAAAATGTAAATTTGTGTAAAAGGTGAGGTCTTAAACCAGAAGTGAGCAATATGTGGCTTTCAGGCCAAGGGGATGTCTGCCTAATTTCCTGAAGTCCTCTGACTAATTTCAGATACACTTTGCAAAAAATACATTAGGTTCTGTGGTAAAAAGTGACCTGCCCTTTTCTTGGCAACTTGTATATGGAAAAAAAAAGAGTGACAGCAAAGGGGAGGGGAGAAATAGGGAAGATGAGCAAGAAAGGATATCAGAAAACAGGAAGTAATGGGTGTTGGACAGGAAGAGAATAGATGGTCTCCCATTGTTGGGTTTTTGTTCTACCCACAACTCATTTCAGTTCCATTTGGCAATTGACTGATGGCCTCACCATTATTCACTGTTCTGTCTGGGTCCCCCCAGACGCCAACACCAACCAAAAAGAGTATCCAGACACACTGGTAAAAAGCAAAGGCAGTTTATATAATTCAAAGCAAACACAGGTAACAAAAATTGTTCTTACAGACAGGAACACTATGAAGCTTCACAGAGGTTTCACGAAGGCCAGGCAATAAAACAGGATTCTTGCTGGCAAAAACAATGCTGGAGATAAGAAAACCCACGCCTCCCCCAAGTCTTCCAGACTTCTAGGCCACAAGCCAAGATCAGAGACGCCGAGGATCGAAGCAAGGTCACAGGACTCCCAATTGATAACTCTCCACAAGACTGTAAGGGCGGGCCTGCCTTTTCAACCCTGCTGAGGAGAACCACACCCAAACCCAACTGTTGCCAATTCAGGGATGGAAATACCTTTCTAATTGGCCCCGTCTTTGAGCTGCTCATCGCTGCCTCATGTCTATTATAGCCTGTGCGTCTTCATCCAATGAATCCAGGCTACTAGCTGGGGAGAGCCCCCCCCCGGGGGGTCTCAGGCTGCTCTCCCTCCTCCTCTTCCTGACGTTCCTCTCCCCCATCTGCCTGGTCCTCCCCCTCCTGTTCACTGTCCTCCTCCTCTGGGCATGGATCCGGCAGAGCTCCAGCCAGTCCCTGAGGAGCCTCAGGCTGAATCACAACATTCACCATATGAATAATGCGGCCTTTTATAGAAGGAAAAGGTCACCTATCCCTGCCTATCAAATTTATCTTTTCCCCATACAAAGTCCACAAAAGCATTGCTAGTTCAACCTCTGATTTGAGGTAGCATCTTTTGTGTGGCATGCGGAGAGGGGCGGCATATAAATCCAATAAACCTAACCTAACCTAACCTAAATGTAGCATCTCTGACAGATCATCTCCAGATCTCCAGCAAAGGGCAGCCCTCAACTTCCCAGTATGTTGAACAAATTTTTGGTTCAGAATCAGTGTTCTTGAATTATTTGTACCCACTGGTTATAGATACAAAGATCTATTTTGAAAAAAAAAGATTGTTGTAAATGCAAAGGTCTACCCTAAAAATATTAGAGACTAATTCCTGCCCCAAATGGGAGACATGTGTACAAGGTATTGTGCCTCCCCTTACTCTTTTTCTTATCCTAACCATTCCATATAACACTCAATTCCAAGGAGCATAATTACAGCATAATAGCAATAGCACGTAGATTTATATACCACTTCACAATGCTTTACAACCCTCTGTAAGTAATATACAGAGTCAGTCTATTGCCCTCATTTCACCAATTTGGAAGGATGGAAGACTGAGTCAACCTGTAGCTGGTCAGGATTGAACTCCTGGAGTGAGCAATGCCTTAGCTTGCAATACTGCATTCTAATCACTGTGTTTGATTTATCAATAATGTCCTTAAATGGTATCATCCAACAATGGATTCTATATTATAACTCCAGTGAATGGCAAGTAAATAACATAAAAATAATAAAAGAAGGAAAGAAAACAAAACAAAGAGCCAGTTTGGAATAGAACAGAATAGGATAGGATAGGATAGGATAGGATAGGATAAGATAGGATAGGATAGGATAGGATAGGATAGGATAGAATTCTTTGTTGGCCAAGTGTGATTGGACACACAAGGAATTTGTCTTTGGTATATATGCTTTCAGTGTACATAAAAGAAAAGATACATTTATCAAGAATCATGAGGTACAACACTTAATGATTGTCATTAATCAGGAAACAATCAATATTAATATAAATCATAAGGATACAAGCAACAAGCTACAGTCAAAGTGGGAGGAAATGGGTGATAGGAACAATGAGAAAGCTTATAGTAATAGTAATAGTAATGCAGCCTTTGTGAATATTTTAACAGTGGTAGGGGAATTATTTGTTTAGCAAAGTGATGGCATTCAGGGGAAAAACCTGTTCTTTTGTTTTGGTGTGCAGTGAGTTGTCCTGGTGTCAGAGGTGGGCTACTGGCCAGACCGGGGGGGGGGGGCACACATTGGGGTAGTGAAAATGGAGCTCCACCCCAGAGCACCCAATTTGCAATGAAAGATGTTGAAAGAAAATGCAGGGCACCCTGCATAAGCCACACCCACAGCGTGGTAATAAAAATTTTGGTAGCCCTTCACTGCCTGGTGTGTAGTGAGTTGTCTTGGTGTGTAGTCTAAGTGGTTAAGGTGCTGGCCTAGAAACCCGGAGACTGGAATTTTAGTGGTGCTGTCAAAGCCAGCTAGATGACTTTTGGGTCAGTCACTCTTTCTTAGTTCAACTCACTTCAAACATCATTATGGAGGAAAAGAGGAGGAGGAAAGAATATTAGATATGTTTGCCACCTTAACTTATAAAGTAACAAAGGTAGGTTAAAAATCCAACCAATAAATAAGTAGAAACATACATAGTTGGTGTTTGCTTGCTTATTAGTCACAATATACTCCCTAGTTGCATCCTGAAAAATACCTTAATCTTTTTATAGCCATAGCTGCCAAGCCAAGAATGCCTCTTCCTGCCATTCTTAACTTTATGCCTATACCTTTGATTTTCTTTCAGCTTATTAGAGCAGCTGGGATCCCCCCCACACACCTTTTCACCCATATGCCAAGAAAATATTTATTTTTGCATTTAAACCTATGGAGAGAATCTTCTTTTATTTCCTTCCAAGATTACCTAAATTGAATGTATTGCAGTAAGGAACCAGGAAAAGCAAATTTCCTCTTATTATCAAGGAACACAGTAATGGTCTTATTTTTCAAGACTATTCATTATTGGTTTATATTTCTTTCCTTTCCTTTTTCCTCCTCCTTCTCCTTTTTCTTCCAAGCCTGGATAGCCTAATTTTGTCAATTTTCCTCTGGTTAATGTTAAGTTCACCTTCTTCATTTTCAAGAAAAGAAATCTGTGGATGCAGCGTATAGAATGAAATGGATCTCTTTTGTCTGATGTCAAAGGAAGAAGGCAGTTCAACAGAAAAGCAGGTTTTTAATCCTGTTCTTTCCTACCTTTATGTCTCCAATCTTTTTCTATACATTTGGGAGGGGGTGGGGGAGAAATTGGATCAAAGAGGCTCAGTTGCAAATGGTTTTACTAAGGTCCTTATATCTTTGACTCAAGTGACAGCTGAGACATTGTGTGTGTCTATCTATATCTATTTATCTATGTGTTTCTACCTACCTACCTACCTACCTATCTATCTATCTATCTATCTATCTATCTATCTATCTATCTATCTATCTATCTAGTCTGTCTGTTTCTCTTTCTCTCTCTCTCTCCCTACCCACCCACCCACCCACCCACCCACCCACCCACCCACCCACCCACCCACCCACCTATCTATCTATCTATCTATCTATCTATCTATCTATCTATCTATCTATCTAATCACAATTTAAATAATTGATTGGAACAAGCACTTTGGCTTCATACTTCTCTACTATTTTCTGTACTAGTAAGGGGAAGTAAAGTCATAGGATTCACCAAAACACTCTGCAGTGTAGTGTTTATGCATATTTCAAAAACAGTTTAGCACTGACCCATCATAGAATAGAGGACAGTGACCAGCAAATGGGCGTAACAATTTTCATCTTCTAAACTCAAGAATGGGTGAATAGCACTACAGCTCAGTCCTGGGGAAAGGCCCTTAGCAAAAAGTCTAGTGATCTGAGTTCATAATTTATTGGTTCATTATTCAACAGTAATGACATTTGTAATATATAATCCTAATATTTTTAAATACAAGAATCAGATCAATAAAATGAATGCTGCCAAAAGTGTAATCTTAACAAAACAATCAACACAAAAGCCCTTTTGGAGGCATCTATACTATTAGTTTAATGTGTTAAAGTAATTATTCCTTATTAGTTCATTTTATTGACCCCAAAGCCATGAAAGGTTCCATGCTAGTCATATACAGTAGTTCACTGTGCTTAGTAGCACTATTTTCATTTTCAAGTTTTTTGAAAGGATACTATTCAACATTTTGCAATGTTACATGAGAAGTTGTATTCGTGCAAGTTAGATCTATATAAGAAATAAGAGCAATGTTGTAACTGACACAATGATTTATACTTTTGGACAATAATTCACCAGTTCTATAAAGTACAAGTGCCAAAAATTCAGACCTGAGAAGAGACTCTTATAATGGTAGACTATCCACAACTGCTAAGTAGATCATTTTCAAAGCCTTGGCTGATACATGACACTGGAAAGAGAATCAAAAGTCTGAGACTTTCATATTGGGAAAAGTTTTAAAGCTATGTGAAGTTTCCCTCTTCTCCTTTATTTAATAAATAAGGGCAACAAAGAAGCACGCGAGCAGTCATGGGCCTGCCTAGGCATGCCTATGTTTCTCCAACACTCTGCAGACTGCACTGGCTGCCAATTGGTTTCCGGATGCAATTCAAAGTGTTGGTTATGACCTATAAAGCCCTACATGGCATCGGACCAGAATACTTATGGGACTGCCTTCTGCCGCATGAGTCCCAGTGACTGGTTAGGTCCCACAGAGTCGGCCTTCTCCAGGTCCTGTCAACTATACAATGTTGTTTAGTGGAACCTAGGGGGAGAGCCTTCTCTGTGGGGGCCCTGGCCCTCTGGAACAGCTCCCCCTGGAGATTCACACTGCCCCCACTCTCCTCACCTTCTGTAAGAGTCTTAAAACTTATTTATGCTGCCATGTTTGGGGCAATTAAACCCTAGCCCACTGGCTGACAAATGTTATGCATGGTTGCTGTTTGAATGTGTATGATTGATTTTTAATATAGTTAACAATTTTAGAGTAGTTTATTTAGTTTTAATTAATTGGATTTAGCATATTGTATTTTATTGTTCTTTTTTACATAACTATGAAATATCCCCAAGTTTTTACTTAGCTGTGAAATATCCCCAAGAGTCTATGAAAAACCAGGAACAAAATGCCGTCTCCTTCTCCAAATGGATAATCTCCCACATGGGCTCTCTGCAACACTGGCAGTTTATCAGCAGCCTCATTAGCCTAATTGCCCCAGCCACAGATGTTCTCCCTTATCGTCTATGATACCTGTGCAGTTGTTCCTTTCTCATCATAAACCTGCGCCTACGAGCATCTATTAACTATCTTCATCTGAGTCTGATGACTCACTAATGGGCTCATTAGCTAATGGGCTGCCTGCATCTACATCACCTTCCGATTCTGCTTCACTGCCAGCATCTGCCCTTGACAAAGAATCTTCACTGTCCATAGCTGTTGGCAGTAAGACAAGTCTCTGGGAACCTGAGGATTCTCCCAAACCAACATCAACAGTCCTTGTTGCAGGAGCTGGCCGAGAGCCAACCACAGCTGTTGATATCCTAGGCCAGTGTACTTGGCACCCAAGTCTGATAGTGAGGAAATCAGAGAGAATGTGGGGTCAGAGACGGAAAGCCAACCAGAGTCTGTTGCACCTCCAGAGGTGCCCATGAGTGACACCGGAGAAGAAGAGGAGCTTCTTCTTGACACAATACTATGCAGGAGTATCAGAAGGCATGAATGGCTGAACAGTAGAAGGTCTCAGTTTAAATAGATCTATGGAAACCTTGGTCATGCCTTTTGGGTATTTAAGGGTTAGCCTTGCGACGAGCGAGTGTGGAAGTCAACTTTCTAATGTGAGTGATGACTGTTGGGATTTGGCTCTTGGATTATTTATGAGAATTAAAAAACAAGAAGGTGAAAATCTGGACATCCGGGCTTCCTGCCAACTCAGAGTGAGTCATATTAATTAGAGATTGGATCAAAGAGAACTATCTGGTAATTTTGGCTTTATATTGAGACTTTAATGAACAGCTGATAAGAATGGACTTATTTCTTGCTTTGCTGATACATTTTATGCAGTTAAACCTTTCTGATACTAAAATTATTAGAATTACATGCTTAAATTTTGTCAAAGCTGTGTGTGGACCTATTTCTTGGGGGGGATCATCGCCCGGACAGAAACAGATATATACTGTTAGATATCGTGCCCAGTTACCAGGGTAAAAAGTCAAAAGTTCAGATTTGTTTATTGCATGTTGATTGGTTAGCCTCTTTTGGCGCTAAAATTGTAACAAGGTAAAAGCTGCCTGTTGCTGGGGCTAGTTTGTATAAATACCGAGAACTGTCATTGTATGACGCTCTCAATACACAATTGTTAATTGACTGTGTTAGGGTATCTGGTTCCCGTCAGAACAATAAACTTGAGTTTGATCCAACTTATATTAAAAGTTATTACATATACCAATGCAAATTTATTGTAAATAGGGGGAATGGACTCCCGACCATTTTGTTTGTTGTATTTCATTTGTTTTATACGTGTTTGTTTTATATGTGTATTCAATTAAATAAAAATAAAAATCTATTAGACAGTAAATGCACATCTTAAGCTTTGTACAGTGCTTGAATGAAATCACAACATCTAATCATGCTTTGAAAAGTGTAGATTAGGTTAGGGGTATGTTCCAATAGCATTATAGTAATTCCACTGAAATAGAAGAAGGAAGGAACATTCAGTCCAATTCCAGCTGCTACTTTTTATACCTTTTCTGGGTTTGGTTTCGTCTGTGTTCTTTCTACCATCGACTTCTTAGAAATGTGCACACTGATCCATGTATACCCTCTTTTAATGACAATTGAGACACCAGCGAGGGCATGCCCGTCACAAATATAACATGGTAATTATGGAGTGAACCCTTGAATTATTTATTTTGAAAGCAAGCAGTATGTGGTTAGTTTTGCTATGAAAACCAAAAAGTAAATAGTGCTTATAATGAATAGCTAGCACTCATTAGTTATGCTACATGAGCACTAATTATACCTTTAGTAAAGCTTTCTCTACAGGCTTAGAAAATCAGACAGATTCCTTGGGTGCTGTTTTCACCCACACTGTCCATTTTATATATTCTTAAGTGTTGCAAATGCATTCTACTTAAACAATTCTACTGATCTGGAGAAAACTGCAGTGTCACTTATGGAGTGTAGTAATATGAAACTTTGTGATCTTTAATAATAAATTTCCTTAGCGTACTCCCCCTCCCCCAACTATATATATAGGTCAATGGTTGATTTATTTGGGTGGGGTGCATCCTCCTCATTTTGTTCATGGTAGTCACTATCCAGATCTGTGTTTTGCTTCTTACATTCATCCTAAGAATTAAGTTGCCTTTTCAGATCAATTTATACAATAGAGTGATTTGCTGCCAATTGGCTTACCAACCTCAATTGACTAGTAAAATTGTCTTGTGTATTATGAACTTTAATTTTTTTTCAAAAGAAGCTCACCTACTATGAAAAGAAAAATTCAATAAACCCAGGAAATTAAAGAGTAATGAAGTATAAAAGCTGAAAATCTGCTATGATGACCTCCATAGTATGGAATTAAAACTGCCCATATTCCTACAAATCCTGCTGGCTGTGTGTTGAAACCCTTATACCTCTGGAGGAAACTGATGTTAGCTTTCTTTTCAATACAATCCTGATAGTGTGACATTATCTGAGTATATTTTTATAGTCAAATTTGAGTACACCTTCCAACACAGAGCAAGTATTTGCAGCAGAAGCGGAGTAACAATGCAGACACAGAACTGGATTTAAACTGGGTCATTTTTATTAATTAAATAAACTTATTTAATTCAAAACTAAAATGGGACCCGCAGAGGTCAACTAAAAACATTTGGGGCGGAAATGACGTAACAAAAACTTCCTGGGCAACTCTGGGCGTAGCTTCATGCTGATCCAGGTGAAGGGGACCACGCCTTCACCTGGATCCAAGCCACCATGAGCCCTTGGAAAGAGTCTGCCAATCATCCCCAAAGATGCCCAATGGAGAACACGCAGTTGCTAGCAATTTCCGTCCCTAACCTGCCATCCCAATGACCAAAGGTAAGCCAATTAGAACTAATCCAATAAGGAAATACCCCCTAACCATCCATCCCACACTGCAGTGTGGAATAGGTGAAAAAACGGTCACAGGTAAATGCCGAGACCGCCATATGTACCAAGCTGATCTTTAAGTTCTCTCTTTGGCTGTAGCAAGTAGTGTGTATGAACTCTTTCTTTTAAAAAGAATCAAGATAGGAATCAGGAATCAACGAGGTATTAAGGAAAAGCAAGCTAGGAACTAATTAAATAACTACAACTACTGATTATTGCCTAATTCATGATAAAGGCCATTGATATAATGCAGAGTTCTCCTAACTTGGCAATTTTAAGACTTGTGGCCTTCAACTCCCAGAATTCCCCAGACAGCATGGTTGGCTGAGGGATTCTGGAAGTCCACAAGTCATAAAGTTGCCAAGTTGGGAGACCCCTGATGTAATGGGATCAATGGCTTACAAAGCCTTTGTGTATTGGCTTGAAAAGATTAGATTTCAATCTGATCATATTTTAAACATATGATATTTTCTTGAATTCAAATATCAAACAATAGATAAAGGAGTGGTCCAAGATCTTGCTTCTTTTAGACTGGAGTTTTCCTAGTTTTGTGTGTGATGATTCACCAAAGTCAAAGGGCAGAATATAAATGAAGTAAATAAACACCCGAATGAATTGGAAATCTAGCGTATTATTCCCCTCTTTTCCTAGTTTCCCCCAGTGGTGGGTTCCTACCAGTGCAGTCCAGAGCACCCTCGTCTTAATGCCAACCTTAATTCTTCGTCCAAAGCAAAGCTGAGAAGCTCCTTCTCAGGAGATGCCAGAAAAGAATTGTCGAAAATTTATTTATTTATTTATTTATTCATTCATTCACTCACTCACTCACTCACTCACTCACTTATTTATTTATTAGATTTGTATGCCACCCCTCTCCGTAGACTTATATACAATATCAAACAGGTTCATGTTACACAAATTAACCATTTTAGTTAGAGCTAAATACAAACTATGTTAAACATACATTATATTTAAACAGTCATTGGTACTTTCTCCTTCTTTATCTTGTATTTGTTTTTTCCTTTCAAGAGAAAAAAGATCTTTCTTATATACACTGCTCAAAAAAAAAATTAAGAGAACACTTAAACAATACAATATAACTCCAAGTAAATAAAACTTTTGTGAAATCAAACTGTCCACTTAGGAAGCGACATTGATTGACAATCAATTTCACATGCTGTTTTGAACATTCAACTTTGTACAGAACAAAGTATTCAATGAGAATATTTCCTTCATTCAGATTTAAGATGTGTTATTTGAGTGCTCCCTTTATTTTTTTGAGCAGTATATAAAATACCACATCTAAGATGAGTGTGTATGCATGCATGAAAAAGTGCAGGAAATATGTGTTACATTATATAGGATTGGTGGACTAAGTATGTATAAGGAGAAAACTGAGAACATTGCAAATTTAAGTAAATTATATTGAAATTATATAGACACCCATCTTACTATCTTGATTCTATCCTGATATTTAGCTTTCTTAGTTCTCCCCATGTGGTGGCTCTAGGCCTCTCCATTTGAAATAGTGTAATTTCCAGTGATATTTTAAATAATGCTTAAGTCTAAACACTGGTAACTTTCAGCCTAGATCTGTCAAACATTTTAAAGAAGATATCAATCCTTTCTCTTTGCTTGTCTTGGTATATCTTTCACCAGTGAGCATAGCTGATTGAAACATGTTTGCCCAAAGCGTATGATTTTATTTTTAGTATTGCTCTTCTTGGAAAGTGTAAATATGTTGTACGGATGCATTGGTACAATTGACTTTTCCAATTTGAAGAAAGTTAAATTGTATTCTGCAGAAGGAAACTCTTTAGATTATGGGGTACTGTGTTACCACCTTGAGAAATATTTGCATAGTAATTCAAATTTCAGCACTGTTGGAAGTGCAAAGAATGATCTGAGGATGCACAATGTTATTGCTAATGTACAAAGTGAACCTGGACCAGTCAAGATCAATCACTCAATGTTCAAGAAAGACAAGGAAAAGGAAAGGGAAAGGGATAAATAAAAAAGAAACCATGCCACTAACTCATGAAATAGTTTGCTAGTTATGGGTTAGAATGTTGCGCCGGAAGCGAAATAACAACACAGAGACAAGAGCTGGAATTTAAATTGGGTCACTTTATTTAAATTAACGTAACTTTAAATAACGTAACTTTAAATGTTATAAACAAGTGAAACAAAAGGCCATTCAAACTAATGGGGTGGAAAATTACATAAAAAACGTAGGGCATAACTCCTTGCTGAACCAGGTGAAGGTAGCCACCTTCACCTGGATGAAAGCCACGCCATTAAAGCATGTGGGAGGAGCTCACCCTCCAATCCCCTTCAGGAAATTAGATTAGGTGAGTCCCATGGGCATCCCCCTTCCAATCCCCGAGGTTGCACAAACCTATAGTTCCTGGCTAGAGGTGGCCCATCATCTTTGAAAAGATGCCCAAAAGGAGAACTTGCAGTTGCTACCACTTCCCATTTCCGCCCCTAACCTGCCAACCCCAATGACCAGAGGGAAAGATTGAAAAGATGCCCAAAAGGAGAACTTGCAGTTGCTACCACTTCCCATTTCCGCCCCTAACCTGCCAACCCCAATGACCAGAGGGAAAGCCAAATTCACCAAATATATGGCTAAAATAGCACCGCACCCCCTAACCAGTCCATCCTTAACACCAGTGTGGAATAAGTGAAAAAACGGACGCTACCTATTTGGCCCAGAGGTGACCCCATATAAGATAGAGGAGGGCGGGTGGGTGTTCGCTTTGGGATGGACAGAGCGAAAAGGAGGAGGTCTTGGTCACTGCCCCTTTTATAGGGCACGCACGGGACCGCCTCTTTCACCCAGAAGGCTGCGCATCTTGGCACGCAGCCAAAACCTGGCGATCTCACCAATCGGTGAGATTGGAGCCTGGACCAGCTGCGCTGAGCAGAAACCACATTTTTCCAGCTCCAGGCCCAACCTTCGGCCCATGGTAAGTACCGCCAGCCGTGCATTTGTGTGAATGCCTGAGTTTTTAAATCACAATTTATAGTGTTTTATGAACCCACTCAACAATGATTTTTATACCTTTGGTTGTGCATAGCATTCCAACAATTTATAAGTTATTAAAAAAAAACATGTTAAGTAAATCATAGCTGTGTGTATTATATAAATTATCTGAATAAGAATCAAATCTGAGTCATGGGATCTTAACTTAGAGATTATTGAAGAAGTTCTATCACAGAGTATTTGTGACAACCATGTTGTTTATGGCTGTGTGGCAACAGTAGTCAGAATTGGTCAGTATTTCCAATGGCTATTTTAGAGTTGTCAGAGTTTTTTTAAAAAAATGCTTAATTGACTTCATTGCCTTGTCATCTCTCTAAACAGGAATAGAATTTTGGTAATCTGTGAAAAACTGTAGAACAGGGTGGGAAAGGAAGGGGAAAGAACACAGATACGCACAATGAAGAAAGAACATTGGGAGAGTCAATGGACAATTTACTTTGTAAACTGCAAATTAGCCCAGATAGCTATAAATCTGGGAAGGACTGTTTCAAATCACTCAAAGAGACTGCCTTAAGCAGCTATAGTCTGGTTACAAACTAGTTTCTGCAGTTTCCAGTATTCTGCATTTGCAACCAATTAAAAAGACTTTACTGAAAATTGTTTTAATCTTGTTTCATTGATCTTGTCCAGCTGCATGGGGCTTTATGTATTTAACTTTAGGTGTTGCCCAATTCCACAATAACTCTGTGCAGCTCACAAAATCAAGTAAACAAGATGAGAACCACAATAAATGTAAACAAGCCCCCCCAAAGTCTGGACAGCTGACATTGCAGTACTTGGAGGCAGTAGAACAGAAGGGGGAAAACCTGGGAAAAATTACAAAATACAAAGACCTGCAAACAGAAGTGGAACAACTATGGCAAAAGAAAGAAAGGATAGCAGCAATAAGAATAAGCACTTTGGGTACAATCCCAAAAATCTGGAGCACCACTTGAACATCATCTGCATTGACAGAATCACCATCAGTCAATTGCAAAAAGCAGCTTTACTTGGAATAGTTTACATCCTTTGATGATACCTTTACTATCATTAAAAGCAACATCTGTTTATCCTATGACCTTGGGAAGGACTTGATACATCTATATGGACAACAATACCAAATCCAGTCTAAACATTTGGCTGACTATGTGAGGCCAACAGTAATAATCATGGTTCTCCATTGTTGGAATATTATTTGGGCTTCAATAAGACAAAATTTAAAAGAATATATAGAACCTGACCATCCACAAGAGAACAATCCTCTGTGAGTGCTAGGTAATTTTAAAATATGTTCACAATGATTGTGATTACATGACAAATTATCAACTTAATGACAACTAATGCTAGACTGATCTGTTTGCAAACATGAATAATGTAAGAAGGGATACCATAATGAATAGAAAGACTTTATGTCACAGACCAGCATGATAGTGTGACAGATGGACACTGAATAGCAGGGAGAATATGAAAAATGTGACCTAGTAATCAGTAGCCAATTTTTGTGCAATCTGATGGATTCAAGATGGAAATATGTTCTCTGATGAAATTGGGAAAAGCAATCCTGTATTTGCCTTAAAATTAGCCAGTGAATTAGTGTTGAGGATAATCCATATAGCTCATTTACTTTGACCCTAAGAGAGTACCAGTTACTCATTGAAAAATATCTTGCTTATACCACTTGTCCAGTTAGTGGAATCAATGCACTTGTGTTTTTATTTGATAAAAGTTGTATTTAAATGACATTAGAATTATTATGCAAGAGATGGAATCCATAGCACGCTACTTTCTTGTAATTTGACTTTTATGTTAATTAATCTCCATTTGTCTAAATCTGATGGCATCAGAGTATAATAGCTTATAAACTACTTCACAGTACTTTACTTTCTCTAAGTAGTTTACAGTCATCATATTGCTCCCAACAATCTGGGTCCTCAATTTTACCAACCTTGGAAGGATGGAAGTCTGATAATCTTGAGATGGTCAGGACTGAACTCCTGATTGAGGGTAGAGTCAGCCTGCAATATTGCATTCTAACCACTGTGCTACCATCATGCAACATGTAGTAAACATGTAAATAAACAAATAGTAAATGGATAAACAAACAAAATTACTAATAGTATGGATTTACAATTTTACTATTAGTTGCAGTACTATTTAATACTTCAGTTTTTAAGACATTGATGGCAAGTCACATATTGTTATGTTGCAGGCAACATTATTTTTTGAATGAAAATTACTTTATGTTGCCTTAAGAGAAAAGACTTAATAATCCAAAGCTTAGTTACAAACTGTAATTTCAACCATGGAATAACATCGATGTAGTAAATTTAACAGAGAAGAGCTACTTGTTCATTATCATTATGCATGCATTTATATAAAATATATAACTTGAATGCTTCCTCTTGATGTCACATGTATAGCGGAAAAAGTGCAGTCATATTAAGTGTTGTTTAAATCCTTCAGGAGAAATAGTGAAATCCATCTTTTTGATAATAAGATGTGAAACCATCAGCTATGCTTTTGAATTCTGTTAATTGCATTGGAAATGCCATCGTGAAGTCTTGAAGTGCTTTCTCACATGCATGGTTCATTTGCAGCCACATATCAATGAAAAAGAGAGAGAGAAAAAAAAAATTCCACATATATGGTTTATCGCTTCAGGCAGTGAGCATTGGATAAAAGGAGATTAGATAGACATTAAAATGCAAGCAGGATCAGTTCTAAGTGGCTGTAATTTGGTACAAAATTGTACTTCTGTAGCGATTGGGCACTTTTTGGACTGGTGAGCAGAGTTCCACACTTGACACACATGCTTTAGTTCACATGCATTGCCTGCTTATGTTTTGATTGTGGAAAAGCCTAGAAAATTTAGTTTCAAATAATTATTATAAATTATAAATGGTAGCACTTATTATGATGCCTCCACATTGTCTAATCACTAAGTACTTGGTGCAACAGATAAACCCACCCTAGCTGCCAGCAGTGGAACTGTTTGACTAATAATAGGCTTGGGCTTGAGCTTTGCTAATACAAGTAGTCCTTGAGTTACAACCAGTGAAGGGCTACCAAATTTTTACTACCACGCTGTGGGCGTGGCTTATGCAAGACACCCTGCATTTTCTTTCAACATCTTTCAGTGCAAATTGGGTGCTCTGGGGTGGAGCTCCATTTTTGCTACCCCACTGTGTTCCCCCCCATCTGGGCAGCAGCCCACCCCTGGCCACAACCTATTGTTTAGTGACTCTTTGACGGTGCAACGACACTGAAAATGTGTCTCATTTTTCACACTGTTTCAGACACTTTTAAAAACGTGTTTATTTATTTTGTTTGTCAAACATGTACCAAGATAGCAGGTATATGTATAAACGTTAGTAGGGATTCCATTGACTAAGCAGTGCAGGTTGACCAGCCTGCAGAGGGGAGCCTTCTCTGTGGCTGCCCCGGGCCTTTGGAACCAATTATCTCCCAATGTCCATACTGCTCCCACCCTTGAAGACCTGGCTTTGCCAGAAGGCCAGGGTGCTGTGAGAATTAACCTCTAGTCACGGACGAACTACGGTTTGCTTGGTATGTATGTGTGTGTGACTGTGTAGTTAGTTTGGGTGTTGTAATGATTAACTTAATTGAGGTTTTACTGTTTTTTTTACTGTTTTATATTTGACTTTTATTGTATTATTGTTAATCGGGGTTTTACTGTTTTTTTACTGTTTTATATTTGACTTTTATTGTATTATTACATTACTTTATTGTTATAAGTGGCCCTGAGTACCATGGGATTGGGCAGCATAAAAGTCAAATACATTAAATTAAATTAAACTTAAACATATACAAAGTAAGCACAGATAAACGAGGACAGGAAAAGTAGGCACATTGGTGCACTTATGCACACTCCTTAGTTGCAACTTGGCATCCAATTATGACAGTTGCAGTGACCTGGGGTCATGTGATCCCTTTTTACCACCTTTTGACAAGCAAAGTCAGATTCATTTTACAACCATGTTACTAACTTTATAACTTCAGTGATTCACTTAACAACTGTGGCAAGAAAGGTCATAAAATGGGTAATAGTTGTGTTGCTTATCAATGGCAGTTGATAAGCAATCAATGGCAGTATTGGCAGTTCTGTGTTAGCAAAAACTTCTGAAGAGAAGGATTTAGGGGTAGTGATTTATGACAGTCTCAAAATGGGAGAGCAGTGCGGACAGTAGGGAAAGCAAGTAGAATGCTTGACTGCATAGCTAGAGGTATAACAAACAGGAAGATGGAGATTGTGATCCCGCTGTATAGAGCACTGGTGAGACCACATTTGGAATACTGTGTTCAGTTCTGGAGACCTCACCTACAAAATTATATTGATAAAATTGAACAGATCCAAAGACACGCTACGGAAATGGTGGAAGGTCTTAAGCATAAAACTTATCAGGAAAGACTTAATGAACTCAATCTGTATAGTCTGGAGGACAGAAGGGAAAGGGTGGACATGATCGAAACATTTAAATATGTTAAAGGGTTAAATAAGGTTCAGGGGGGAAGTTTTTTAATAGGAAAGTGAACACAAGAACAAGGGGACATAATCTGAATTTAGTTGGGGGAAAGATTAGAAGCAACATGAGAAAATGTTATTTGACTGAAAGAGTAGTAGATGCTTGTAACAAACCTCCAGCAGACGTGGTTGGTAAATCCCCAGGAACTGAATTTAAACATGCCTGGGATAAACATATATACATCCTAAGATAAAATACAGGAACTAGTATAAGGACCAGACTAGATGGGCCATTAGGTCTTTTTCTGCCGTTAATCTTCTATGTTTCTATGGAAATTTTGGACTCAGTTGTGGCCATAAATCGAAGACTAACTGTAAAATAATCCTGTAAAGGTCACCTATTTCCAAAATGCTATGGTTTCCTTTTTCTTCCTTCCACTTTTCCTCCCTCTTCCTTCTCTCCCTGGTCTTTATAAACAGGAGATTTCCTTATTTTCTTTTATGGAGTTCAGTCAGATTAAACTTTAATCCATTGGTTTTTGTGTGGAGAACTTTTCTCACAGATGCATACAACTTTATTCTTTGGCTTTATGCATCTCTCTTTGTTTTCTTCAGTTTCTCTCCAATGGGCAGTTAGCTTAATGGCTGATTTCATCTGCTTTCTTTTTATTGATTGCAAAGCATACCTCGCCCATGTGCTGCATTTCCTATTAATTCTCCCCTTCATTATAAGTTATATAAATGATCATGCTGGGATAATCTATAGTTTTTCTTTACCTTCTGTAATACAGCAGCCAGTATTATAGAAGGTAATCTGTAATATATAATCTAAAATTGGACAGTAAGCAGCATGATTTCTTTGAGTTTAAACTATTGTTCAATACATGAATGCTACCCTATTTTCCCCAAAATAAGACATCCCTGATAATAAGCCCAATTGGGCTTTTGAGTGCATGGCAATAAGGCCAAGCACTTATTTTAGGGTTTAAAAAAATATAACACAGAACTTAATTTTGGGGAAACCTGGGTATTTCCTTATTGGCACTTATCTATGCAAAGAAAAGGCATATTCCATCCCTTTTTCAAAAAAAAATTGGGTGAGTGGCCACAGTAAGCATGGATGAGCATATAATTGAAGTGATTTTTGGACTTCAGCACACCAGATATCTTGATTGTGGAGAAAAAGAAAGGATGGATCATCGACATTGCAGTTCTATGCATGGTATGTATGTATGTATGTTTGGTTTTTATATTAATTGATTTTTAATCATCAATACCAAATTACTATTGTACACTGTTTTATTGTCGCTGTTAGCCGCCCCGAGTCTCTGGAAAGGGGCGGCATACAAATCCAATAAATAAATAAATAAATAAATCCCAGGAAACAGCAGAATTGAGGAGAAGCAGCTAGAGAAATTAGTGAAAGACGAAGATCTAAAAATTGAGCTGCAATGACTGGCATAAGCCGGTGAAAGTGGTCCCAGTGGTCCTTGGCATGCTGAGTGCAATGCCAAAGGATCTCAGTGGACATTTGAAAACCATCAGAATTGACAAAATCTCCATCTGTCAATTGCAAAAGGCTGCTTTACTGGGATCAGCACACATAATTCGCCACTACATCACGGAGTCCTAGGTATTTGGGAAGCGCCCGACTGGTGATGAAATACGAAATGCAGCATAGTGATCTCGTTTGCTGTGTTGTGTTGATGATAATAATTTATTAAGGGAAGTTGCTTTGAAAAAAGATATGTTTAGCCTTTTTAGGAAAGTTCCCAATCCCTCACCATTTAGAAAATGTTTGAATTTTGCACTTTTTTGTCCAGGTTTTTAATGTTTACATTATTTTCATGTCTTTTTAGTGTTATTTTTTATTTTATTGTTTAAAGTTCAGATTTTGGCAGGATGGTTGTCCCTGAGATTCATTGCTTTCCTGCAGATGTTTCATTACCCAACTAGATAACATCATCAGTGTGCGGTTTGCTCGCTATTTATTTAAGGTAGCTTGCCCTGCCAGTTTATGTGGGTGTGGTTTTCTTGGTAATTCCTTAATTAAGGTATTCTTTTGCCAGATGCTAAGCCTGATTATCTGGAGGTTGACAGTTGGAGATAATGTGTTCTGTTCATTTTTGTTTCTTTCACAGCTTTTTATTGGTGTGCAAATATGTTTTATTTTTATGTGTCTACTGATGGCTGCTTTGTCTGATGGCTAAGCTTTCAGGAACTGCCTAGCATTTTTAGACTTAGCTTGCTGTAGAGGCTAACAGTTACCCAATTGAAGCTGTGCTTAACTTTGTCTCTGTGTTATGAGATTAAGGATTTTTCATTGTGATTTCTCACTGCTAACTGGGGTTCATGGATGTGCCCTGCTAGTCTTTTGCCTGTCTGTCTTACAAAATTGCTGTCTATGGAAATTCTCAGTCATCCGGGTCAAAGAAAAACCAGACAGTCCAGTTGCCTCTTGAAAAAGCACCTTTGGTATAAAGTGGCTGATTTGTCTGTGTTCTTACCTTTTATGTTGTGGATGACTATAGTTTTTTCCTTCTGGAGTTGCTGGGTCTTTTGATTTACTTAAGACGTTTTGAAGGGCTTTAGTTTGTTTAGGCGGTATAGTTTTGTGAAGTTTTTTGTAAAATTTGACGGTTATTTCTGAGATGCCTTTGATGTATGTTAGTATTATTCTTTTAATAGCTTGCATGGATTGTGCTGTGGTGGGTTGAGAGGTCAAGCACTTTTGGATAAAGTTATGTGGGTATCCATTTTATTGAAAGATGTTTCCTGTTTACTTTTTTGTCATGCTCTGGTTTACTTGTACCCATCTCTGTTTTTTGTTCTCTGCTTTTTTGTCCAATCTTTTTGAGAACTCTACTAAAGTTGGATACAAATTAACTGGATAATAAAGCTGGACAGACAGCCTTTCAGTATTTTTCAATATCCTTAACAGGAAAGCCAATGCATGTCTATGTAAACAAATCCAAAATGAAGATCAATGGGATTACTGCTCAGCTGGACATACAATTATGTACCCCTTGTTTTATAAGCAAACAGCTTTCCAGAGGGCACCCAAGTACTAACGAAATATGTAAGTATATCTGGGGAAATAGCAAAAGAAGAAAATAGAGTTGGCATATTAACACCCCATGTGCATGTATACTGTATGTATGTCTGTAGAGGTAATTTGCCTGACAAACTTGCCCCAGCATGAATGCAGAGTTGTCATAGCACGGTGGTTAGAATGCAGTATTGCAAGGTAACTCTGCCAACTGTCAGCAGTTTGATTCTGATTGGCTTAAGCTTGATTCAGCTTCCATCCTTCCAAGGTCGGTAAAATGAAGACCCAGATTATTGGGGGCAATATGAGACTCTGTAATCCACTAAGAGAGGGCTGTAAAGTACTGTGAAGCATTATAGAAGTATAAATGTTATTGATAGTGCTACCAACTATTGTCCATTTACAAAGATAGGAATCCACAATGAAATGTATATACTCTATTTGCACCCAGCCCACTGAAAAGGCAATATGGAAAAGGTGCAAAAAAGGGCAACAAGTGTGATCAAGGAAATGGAGCACCTCTCTTATGAAACCAGGTTGCAACGCATTGGTCTCTTCAGCCTTGAAAGACGGTGTTTCAGCGGTGACTTGATTGAAGTGTATAAAATCATGCATGGGCTAGAAAAGGTGGATAGAGAAACATAGAAACATAGAAGACTGACGGCAGAAAAAGACCTCATGGTCCATCTAGTCTGCCCTTATACTATTTCCTGTATTTTATCTTACAATGGATATATGTTTATCCCAGGTATGTTTAAATTCAGTTACTGTGGATTTACGAACCACGTCTGCTGGAAGTTTGTTCCAAGGATCTACTACTCTTTCAGTGAAATAATATTTTCTCACATTGCTTTTGATCTTTCCCCCAACTAACTTCAGATTGTGTCCCCTTGTTCTTGTGTTCACTTTCCTATTAAAAACACTTCCCTCCTGAACCTTATTTAACCCTTTAACATATTTAAATGTTTCGATCATGTCCCCCCTTTTCCTTCTGTCCTCCAGACTATACAGATTGAGTTCATTAAGTCTTTCCTGATACGTTTTATGCTTAAGACCTTCCACCATTCTTGTAGCCCGTCTTTGGACCCGTTCAAAAATTATTTTATCTATCACACAATATTAGGACAAAGAGGCACTCCCTACAGTTCATAGGTAAGAAAGCAAGGGCAAATCAAGGGGAATATTTCTTCACTCAGAGGGTTGTTGGTTTATGGAATTCACTTTCAGAAGAGGTTGTGACAGCTATCAGCCTTCATAGCTTCAAGGCAGGATTAGACAGATTCATGGTTGCCAAGTGTATGCCCATGTGTCACCTCTATGTTGGTTGAGGCAGGCAGGATTCCCTTGAGTACCATTTGTTGGGGGGGTCAAGGGAAAGGGGGGGGGGGTTTGCCTTCTCTTTCTACTCAAGATCCCCATGTACAATTGGTGGGCCACTGTGTGACACAGAATGCTGGACTCGATGGGCTTTGGCCTGATTCAGCATGGCTCTTCTTATGTTCTTAATATCTTTAAGCATTTATATGACAAAAGTAATGTCTTTTGATTTTTCCAGTTTAAGCAACATCCTCTAGTTCATAATGTTTCCTTGTAATACGTATTTATACTCCAATTGGCTACTGGGCACTGTGGTAGAAATACTATTTTCTCTCTGGTCACTATCCTCATTGGTCAAAATTAATCTTGGCAAACAGATCTCCCAGGAAAATTGTCCAGAGTTATACTACCTACCCCCCTAGTTCAAGTGACACAAAAACAGGTAAAACCTTTCTTCTGTTTCTTTGTTTAAGGAAACATGCAAACAGGTAAAGAAGCAGGTCACCATAAATATGATCCAGACATAAGGTCAGATCATCCCCAAGCCCAATGCAGAAGAATCAGTTGAAATCCAAAAAGGAATTAAAGCAACCTCTCAGACTTCAGTATCACCTTGTTAAATTTTGCTTTGGCAGGCATTCATGTGGGTCTTTATTTCATTCAGCCTAAATAATTTCTTTCCATTATTTGTTTGTTTGTTTGTTTATTTACTTTATTTATTTATTTATTTATCTATCTATCCAATAATAAAACAACTAAAACCCCTTATTAGAAAACCAAAGATACACACAAACATACCATGCATAACTTGTAATGGCCTAGGGGGAAGGAATATTTCAACTCCCCCAGGCCTGGCGGTATAAGTGAGTCTTGAGTAGTTTACGAAAGACAGGGAGGGTGGGGGCAGTTCTAATCTCTGGGGGGAGTTGGTTCCAGAGGGCTGGGGCCGCCACAGAGAAGGCTCTTCCCCTGGGGCCCGCCAAATGACATTGTTTAGTCGACGGGACCCGGAGAAGGCCAACTCTGTGGGACCTTATCGGTTGCTGGGATTCGTACAAATTAACTAACTAACTAACTAATTAATTAATTAAATTCATCTCAGAAAGAAGCTGCAATTAGAATCTTGTATTGTATTTTTTAAAAAAATAAAATAAAATAAAGTGCATTGTACATTCTGTTTGGTCAAAGATGACAGTATGTCCTAAAAAAGTAATATTCACAAAATATGAATGAAATTTAACTTCCTCTGTTTCTCTATAAGCCCTTTTAAAGTAATGACATTGTTTTGGCTACCCACCCATTCAAGTGTATCTCTGTGTTTGCCAAAAGCATCTTCAGTTTCCTTTTTTACTTACTTAATCTTTTTGGATGGAGATTGGTTTGGTCACAGTCTTCTCTATAATATTTTTTTAAAAAAAAAAACCTTTAAAAGGCCATGTAGAGCCCCAGCTTTTCGTAGCATTTCCTCACCATCCATCTCCATAAATTTGATTTTGGATGCAGTGAGATATCTACTCTAATCTTTTAAAAGGACATGGCAAATGATCATTCAGCCTGCCTGTTTTGTCTTATTCCTTTATATGGCTTGGAAAGTGACATTAATAAATGCATCAGTAGTCTGCCCTGGAACAAGAATTCACTTTCAGCATCACAGTCATGATCCAAGTGACAGTTCAGCTAAAAGGAGAGCAGGAGATGTTTTCCCCTTAAGGTTTCAGAGGCAGGCATCTCCATTTTTCCAACCCACTAAAGCACGTTCTTGTTGAATACTTGATATTTTTCTCAAACTGAAATTCTTCTGGCAGACTTCAGTACTTGTGATTTAAGAGACAAAAAGAACCTTGATTTTTGTGTTGTGCTAGAAAGATGAAAGATAATACAGTGATCCCTTGATTTTCGCGGTCTCGATCTTCGCGAAACGGCTATACCACGGTTTTTCAAAAAATAATAATTTAAAAATAGTCCGTGTTTTTTTTTCTACACCACGGTTTTTCCCGCCCGATGACATCATACATCATCACCAAACTAACATTTGCCATTGCTGATTGGCTGAAATCTCGGTCAATCAGCTTTGCCATCGCAAAAAGTTTGCCCGGCAACGCTGATGCACCGAAATCTCAGCCAATCAGCATTGTCATTGCAAAAATTTCGCCCGACTGCTGATGGACAGAAATCTCGGCCAATCAGTGTTGTTTGGCCAGCGTGCTTTGGAACTTTTGGAACTTGTTAAGACTTGTTGGAAGATGGCTCCTAAACGTTGCACGCGGAGCGGAGGCGGCGATGCTAAAAAGAGCAGGAAGATGCTGACAATTAAGGAGAAAATTGAACTTTTGGACATGCTGAAAGAGGGACGCTCTTATGCAGATGTTGGTCGGCATTATGGGATCAACGAATCAAGTGTGCTTCAAAAAATAGGGTACTTTTTAATGTCAGTGTTACGATCATAAGCTTTCAACACCAACTGATTCTTCCTTTCTTGGGCTTGCAAAGTAAAAGAAAAAACCAAAAAACCCCATCAAATATTTAAATATGTTAAAGGGTTAAATAAGTTTCAGGAGGGAAGTGTTTTTAATAGGAAAGTGAGCACAAGAACAAGGGGACACAATCTGAAGTTAGTTGGGGGAAAGATCAAAAGCAACATGAGAAAATATTATTTTACTGAAAGAGTAGTAGATACTTGGAACAAACTTTCAGCAGACGTGGTAGATAAATCCACAGTAACTGAATTTAAACATGCCTGAGATAAACATATATCCATCCTAAGATAAAATACAGAAAATAGTATAAGGGCAGACTAGATGGACCATGAGGTCTTTTTCTGCCGTCAGACTTCTATGTTTTTATGTTTCTATATTCATCAAATTAAAATCCTTCAAACTTACTGTGGTTATCCAGTACCTTAACAAAATTTGTTGTTAGGTAATTCATAAAGACTGCCTAATTCAGGCAGTTCTAAGATAACCAATGCTATTAAGCTGTGTAGCCGAAAAAGACATAAATGGGGAAAAATACAGATTTTATATCAAGCCAAATTGTTATTAAGTCATCTGAAAATTGGCAGAGTCATCATAAACTTTAGAATTTTTGAGCAAAATTAAATATAAAAGATGGTTATAATTGAGGGGGAAAGAAGCAGAGGAAGTCAAGAAAAACAACAACTGATAATTGTACTAAGATATGTTATTGGATAGATATTGTGAGAAGTTAAAAAATAGAATTGTATCTGTCTTCTCTCAAATAGAGATAAACCAAAATGCAAATAATCTACACTGTTTATCATATAAAATCAAAGAAATAAAATAGATAACTAAGATCATTGTTCTGCCGGGCTCTCTGGTAGGAGCCTCCCGAAAATTCAAGGGTACAAATTTCAGACACACACACGTTTGGAAATTCAAAACAATGTTCTTTATCACAAAATTCAAAATAAGCTAAGTACTATTTTTGTATTGCAAAGAGCACTCGTCCCAAAACAACTGGGTAGTCTGTACAATTTCTCTTAAGCAGTTATTAAGTATTTAGCTAGCAGCTGTGAAGAAACTTCACACCTCTTCTTCTTCCAATGAAGTGAAACACACACATTGCTCTGCTTTGGTTTCAAAGGCGTGAAAAATCAACAAACAAAGTCCAGAAAACAGCAACAAAGGATTCCTGAAAAACTGCGATCAGATACTCTTCCACAACGGCCAAACCCACACGCTGCTATTTACTTGGTCTCTTCTATGCATAATTCTGCACTTGTGTGGGTCCAAGACGTCTTCATCTGAATCAGTGGAAGATAATGGGAATTGACTGCCTGGGCTGTGTGCCAAGCCCTCCTCTTCCAAGTCACTCCCACCTTCTTCTTCGTCCGAGGAAACTAAACTCTGAACTGATTCTGTCGGCAATAACACAGGCCTATGACATGTTGAAGTTTCCCCTGCATCCACCTCCACATTCCCTGGGGCAGGAGCTGGGCCAGAGCCAACCACAACAATCTGAAGTTAGTTGGGGGAAAGATCAAAAGCAACATGAGAAAATATTATTTTACTGAAAGAGTAGTAGATCCTTGGAACAAACTTCCAGCAGATGTGGTAGATAAATCCACAGTAACTGAATTTAAACATGCCTGGGATAAACATATATCCATCCTAAGATAAAATACAGAAAATAGTATAAGGGCAGACTAGATGGACCATGAGGTCTTTTTCTGCCGTCAGACTTCTATGTTTCTATGTTTCTAACAATCATAAAGAAATATAAATATAATATATACTTTAATATAAAGAAATCCATTTCTTTAACATGAAGAAAATGAGCAGATCACTAACAGAAGGAATTTATACTGCTTCAGAGAACACAATCACAGTGAAGATGGTTTCAAATGCTCTCTGTCTTCTATACGGATCCATTGTTAAACTGCTGGATTACAACCTATCATCAGTTTTTTAACTATAGTACACTTCACTTTGTTTCTTTCTCTCTGTGCTCCACTTCACTTCTTTGCATCTTTAAAACTATCTCGCCTAATGAAATATTCTTGGAAATACAATTTTTCTTCTTCTTCCAATTTCATATATTTCTATTAACCTAATGAAGTTATTGACTCAATGACAAACAAATCTCTTTCTCTCTCTCTCTTCAAAATGGTGATTCAGAGTTCATAGCTTTCAAATAATTCTGCAACTTTTGCTAGCAAAAGAAAAAAATTTAATAACACTTCTCCTCTATAAAATTACAGGAATTTAAAAAAGCCTAATTAAGAATCCTCCAATCTTCAAATAACAGCAGTAGACATTTATTAATTAAACATCTTAACAATAGGGTATTTATTTATGTATTTATGAAAGTAATATGTCTTTCACTTGTTACAGCGTATCAGCTTTAAAAAATATATTTGTACATGTTTTTCACTTTGTGGTTATTATTATTTTATTCCAAAAGTTGTAAGAAGATAGGAAATTCTGAAATGTATTGCCAATGTACAAAATTACTAATTATTAGAAAATGTCCATATGCTCATTATCTCCAAGTGCTGTCAAACATATTGTAACTTCTGAATTGACTCTTGTCACTGAAGTCGCCAAGTAGTAGCAGCTAGCTATTTTAGAATAAAAAAACAGCGATTTTATTTTCTGATAAATGTTAAGATGCGCTAAATTGCCATCCATTAGTTAGAAAACGACATTAAGACAATCTATTCTGAGAAGGAAAAAATGGAGTGGTAGGAAAGGGCAGACAGAAAAGTTGTTAACTATCTTTGAACAATGCTCTGTGCCTCATTGCTAAGACAATATACTGTAGATTTATATATATATATATATATATATATATATATATATATATATATATATATATATATATATATATATATATATATATATATGAATGATGAGGCAGCAGCCATCTCGATCACCGGAACATAGAGACTTTAATAAAACCACTTAGCTTTCGTTAGCGTGCTGCTAACTTCGTCAGAGTATTAAAATGCCGTGGGAGACAAACATGGCATTTTAATACTCTGACGAAGTTAGCAGCACGCTAACGAAAGCTAAGTGGTTTTATTAAAGTCTCTATGTTCCGGTGATCGAGATGGCTGCTGCCTCATCATTCACGTATGTACCTGGAACTCGCATTTTTAGGACTATTCTTGATATATATATATATATATATATATTTAAGAAACCCTTACTATTTAACTGAAAGAATATTATTTTGGCCATTTCTTTGACATAGTAATGTATTTGAATTTATTACTATAAAACTTATATGAAGTATTAACATACGGGATACCGTATGCAATTATTTTTTAATTTAGTTGGGGTAGGAAAAAAAGCATGTGAAACTTATGAAAACTTATAAGAAAAGTCTAATGGCAGGGGTAGTAGTGTAATATCATATAATTAATTTATAGAATAACTGTTGTTCTTTCTCCTTCTTTTAAATGAGCCGTTGCCAGCCTCCAGATGTGTGGTCTTCAACACTCAGAATTCTTAGCAATAGCTCCCTATTTATGAGCCTGTAGTCCCTATTCAGGATACAGTTGATGTGCCTAGATATAGCTGAACATTTATTGGCCGGATGCCCTTCTTGATGCCACCTGGAGTTTACAGCATATATTTTTTCTTTGTGCCTTAGGAAAGAGAAACATCTGCTACTACCTAGGATCGAACTTTCAATCTTCTGAGTAGGAGGTGAGTGTCTCTTCCACTAGGCCACCACGCCACTCTAGAATTCTTATCACTAGCTAAATGTGGAATTTTGGGAATTAAATCTAAAGTTGGGGTTCATGTTAAAGCATCTTCTGAGTTATCTGTCCCTTTTTAAAAAAAATGTCTAAAATGGACTAATAGTGGAAATATCATTATCCAATGCTGTGATTATTAGAATACAGTGAACCCTCGATCATCGCGAGGGTTCCGTTCCAGGACCCCAAGCGATGATCGATTTTTCGCGAAGTAGCGGTGCGGAAGTAAAAACACCATCTGCGCATGTGCAGATGGTGTTTTTACTTCCACCGCCGCCCGCAGCGCGTTGCTGGGGCCGCTCCCCAGCTGGGGAGTGGATCTGGGGTTCCCCCAAGCGCGCGCGAGTTGCTGGGGGCCGCTTCCCAGCTGGGGAGCGGATCTGGGGTTCCCCCAAGCGCGCGCGCGTTGCTGGGGCCGCTTCCCAGCTGGGGAGTGGAGCCGGGGTTTCCCCAAGCGCGCGCGCGTTGCTGGGGCTGCTCCCCAGCTGGGGAGCGGATCTGGGGTTTCCCCAAGCGCGCGCGCGTTGCTGGGGCCGCTTCCCAGCTGGGGAGCGGAGCCGGGGTTTCCCCAAGCGCGCGCACGTTGCTGGGGCTGCTCCCCAGCTGGGGAGCGGATCTGGGGTTTCCCCAAGTGCGCGCGCGTTGCTGGGGCCGCTTCCCAGCTGGGGAGCGGAGCCGGGGTTTCCCCAAGCACGCGCGCGTTGCTGAGGCCGCTTCCCAGCTGGGGAGCAGCCCCAGCAACGCGCGCGCGCTTGGAGAAACCCCGGCTCCGCTCCCCAGCTGGGAAGCGGCCCCAGCAACGCGCGCGCGCTTGGGGAAACCCCAGATCCGCTCCCCAGCTGGGGAGCGGCCCCAGCAACGCGCGCGCGCTTGGGGAAACCCCAGCTCCGCTCCCCAGCTGGGCAGCGGAGCTGGGGTGTCCCCGCGCGTGCCGCCCGCCCGCCCACGCCGTTGCTCGCGCCACCGCTGGGGTCTTACGGGGCAAGAGGGGCAAGACCCAGGGAAGCCGCCCAGCTTCCCAGCTGGGGAACTCCACCATCTACGCACACATGCGCAGATGGTGGAGTTTACTTCCGGGTTTAAAACTCGCGAAATAGCCCTTTCGCGATGCTTGAGGACGCGAAACTCGAGGGTTCACTGTAATACTTTTTGATTAATAATTGAGCAAAGGCAATATTTAGCAATTACAACAAAGAAGTTCCTGAGTTTATAGTGTTTATACAGTTTCTTCATTGATATGTATAGACTTACCAAATACTGCATCCAAGATCAAACAAATAGGAAACAAGATTATTGCTATTGATTTTCAGCTTGTCCAGATTTTTGCAACTCAGATATGTTATCTTTAATTTTGCCAGTTGGTGAAGGAAACTCGCTTTACAGAGTGCTAATTGATGTATTCATGCACATTCACAATTAGCTTCTAGAACATAAATGGGTATTTGCCACTGGAAGTCACAAATAACTATTTAGATTAACAAATGTTAATTAACAAATGTCAATGTTTTGTTACATCTAATAGAAGCAGACTGATTTTAGGAAGGAATAAAACTAAGGATTGATATTTGCATCTCAATATTTTGTTAATAAAATGCAATGTGCAGGGAGGTGGTTGCTAGACTTACTATGAAAGAAAGAAAAGCAACATAAATCAATATTTTCATCACAATCCCAGTTACCCAAAGAAAAACAACATATAGTATATGTATAATTTTAACCAACTGTAGGAGTTTTCACGCATCTTGAATGACTTGTGTTTCAGTGAACATGTTTCTGGATTTTTTTTTCATTCTATCAATTTTCTTAATCCATAGAAGTAACTGAAGAAGTCTTTGAAAATTGCTTTCCCAAGAGCAATAAATTTTAGGATCTGATCAACCACTATATTGATTTAATGACCATGGGGACTTTGTTAAATGATATTTATTTCAATTGAATTTAATTATTCTACTCAGAATTGCAGTTCTATGGTCTCTAGGCTGTTACCCTAATGACCACATCAGTGTTTGGATTGCTCCCACAACATTTTGAAAAAAACCCCATCAAGCTGGAGAGAGATATGTAGGATATTAAGCTTCCTCTGATCTACCTTCTCAGAGAAGCCAGGTTGTTGTAAAAGACGAGAAACCGGCAAAGAATTTTTTGTTAAGATTATGCTTTGTGCATTGTAAAATCAATGCTTCACTTCTTCTCCAAGACTGGTGAAGCTGAAATAAAGTTATTGTCTCCAATTGGTTTCAGTGGGAAGCTGTCCCTTGAAATATGACTAAAGGAAAACATATAGATATCTGCAGTTTAGAAGCTCCAGCACTAGAGTTCTCTAACAAAACTGATTAAATAAACCTACTCATGTGGATCTAATGCTTATATCAATGATTCATTGATTTGGTCTCTAGATATAAATGAACATCAAGATTACATTCATCTATATTACTCTACTGAAACCAAAACCAAAATAAAAACCATGAAAATAAGCCACAATTAATTATTTCTGCCTTTGATGTATTACCTTTTAAAATATGATCAAATTGGCTCAGATAATTCATAGCCCTTGTTAAAAATTCACAAATTTCCATACCTTGGATCATATATTACAAATCATTATTATTAGTAAGCTGGAGTTATAATAGGAACAAATATTTCATCAGACAAATGATCCAGGAACTGTATTCTGATGTGATTGCACAACTTGAAATGTCAGGAATTTAGCCTCCATTCCTACTAAATTGTAATTTGTGCTCTGATACTCAGCAGTGATTAATAGATTGTGAAAGTACAGTAAACTTTCAGTAAAGATATATTTATTTAATGAAATTATTATGGATGGCCACACTGTCAACCAGATAGTTAGACTGGATTTGGCATTTTTATACTTTACCCAGCCCTTCCCAATGACCTGGGATAACCAGATATTGTTTGGTGGTATTAAAGATATGTTGCAGGATGTAAGCAGTTCCAAGTAAAGCTGCCTTTTGCAATTGATGGTGATTTTGTCAATGCTGATGATATTCATGTGATCTGAGAAGTTTGAGGATTACATTCAAGGTGCCTATTACTATTGACACTATCTTTGCATTCTAATAGAATAGAATAGAATAGAATAGAATAGAATTCTTTATTGGCCAAGTGTGATTGGACACACAAGGAATTTGTCTTGGTGCACATGCTCTCAGTGTACATAAAAGAAAAATATACATTTGTCAAGAATCATGGTACAACACTTAATGATTGTCATAGGAGTCAAATAAGCAATGAAGAAACAATCAATATTAATAAAAATTTTAGGATATAAGCAACAAGTTACAGTCATAAAGTCCTAAGTGGCAGGAAAAGGATGATAGAAATGATGAGAAAAAACTAGTAGAATAGAAGTGCAGACTTAGTAAATAGTTTGACAGTGTTGTCGGAATTATTTGTTTACCAGAGTGATGGTGTTCATGAAAAAACTGTTCTTGTGTCTAGTTGTCTTGGTGTGCAGTGCTCTGTAGCGATGTTTTGGGGATAGGAGTTGAAGCAATTTGTGTCCAGGATGTGATGGGTCAGTAAATATTTTCACCGCCCTCTTTTTGACTCGTGCAGTACACAGGTCCTCAATGGAAGGCAGGTTGGCAGCAATTGTTTTTTCTGCAGTTCTGATTATCCTCTGAAGTCTGTGTCAGTCTTGTTGGGTTGCAGAACCAAACCAGACAGTTATAGAGGTGCAAATGACAGACTCAGTGAATCCTCTGTAGAACTGTATCAGCAGCTCCTTGGGCAGGTTGAAATTCCTGAGTTGGCGCAGAAAGAACATTCTTTGTTGTGCTTTTTTGATGATGTTTTTGATGTTAGGTGACCATTTCAGGTCTTGAGATATGATAAAACCTAGAAATTTGAAGGTCTCTACTGTTGATACTGTGTTGTCTAGTATTGTGAGAGGTGGAAGGGTTTCTCTTAAAGTCTACCACCATTTCTACGGTTTTGAGTGTGTTCAGTTCTAGATTGTTCTGGTCACACCGCAAGGATAGTTGTTCAACTTCCCGTCTGTATGCGGATTCATCATTGTCTCGAATGAGTCCGATCACTGTTGTATCATCTGCAAACTTCAGTAGTTTAACAGATGGATCGTTTGAGATGCAGTCATTAGTGTATAGAGATAAGAGAAGTGGTGAGAGTACACAGCCTTGGGGGGCACCTGTGCTAATTGTACATGTATCTGATGTGATTTTTCCTAGCTTCACCTCTGCTTCCTGTCTGTAAGGAAGCTTGTGATCCACTTACAAGTGTGTTCAGGTACCGCTAGATGATTTAGTTTGGTTAAGAGAATGTCCGGCATGATGGTATTGAATGCTGAACTGAAGTCTACAAAAAGGACCCTAGCGTAGGTCACTGGAGATTCAAGATATTATAGGATGTAGTGTAGAGACATATTAACAGCATCATCTGTCGATCTATTTGCTCGGTATGCAAATTGCAGGGGGTCTAACAGTGGATCCGTGATGGTTTTCAAGTGGAACACCACTAGCCTTTCAAAGGTTTTCATAACTACAGATGTTTGAGCAATTGGTCTGTAGTCATTCAGTTCCTTGATGGAGGGCTTCTTCAGCACTGAGATGATAGTAAAGTGTTTGAAGTAGGAAGGAACGTAGCACAACTCTAGTGATTTGTTGAAGATTTGGGTGAAAATGGGGGCCAATTGGTCAGCACATACTTTTAAACAAGAAGGAGTTATCTTGTCTTGGCCTGGTGCTTTTCTGGGCTTCTGTCTGTGAAATAGATCTTTCAATTCCTTTCCTTTCCTTCTTTTCCTTCCTTCCTTCCTTCCTTCCTTCCTTCCTTCCTTCCTTCTTTCCTTCATTGCCTTCCCTTCCCTTCCCTTCCCTTTCCTTTCCTTTCCTTTTGCCAGTCATTCCACTTTCATTTTTTATTTGTCTTTGTATTTTGTGATTTTCTCCAATTCTTTCTCTTCAATAAGCACTATCCAGACCTTTTTGTATTTCTTATCCACAGTTTTTAACTCTGGAGTGTTATGTGGCAGGTGCTTGCCTATTTGAATTTTAAAGTCCCAGAGCACATTTATTTATTTCTTTGCTTGCTTGTTTTTTATATATTTTTTCTTCATCACATTATCGTTTAGCATTGAGGTTCTCAAGCTTCCAAAATCATTGATACATTTTGAATATCAGCATTTGAAATGGGTGAAGTATTTCCACATTAGTTTCTACCTAGTGCTCTGTGAATCATCTTGCAATTTCTTCTTCAATTTTATTTATTTATTTTGTCCAATACACAATAATACACAATGAAGTTTATAGAGGATATAGTAGAGAAGAAATACGAGATATAGGAGAGACTATAGGACAGGGGATGGAAGGCACTCTAGTGCGCTTATGTACGCCTATTACTGACCTCTTAGGAATCTGGAGAGGTCAACCGTGGATAGTCTAAGGGTAAAATGTTGGGGGTTAGGGGATGATACTACCGAGTCCGGTAATGAGTTCCACACTTCAACAACCAGCTTTATCAATAATGTAATTTATGTCTTGCATTATTTATAAATGTTCTTTTTCAAAAAATGAATGACATCATACACAATAAGTACAGAGTAAACTCTCAACTTTATGAAAAAATGGGTTTAAAGGATGTCTGTTAAAACGTATTTAAATCTGAATGGTGTTTTACACATGTGGCTTTCTACCTCTGTTATGTTGGATTTGCAACATGTCAAAAAGACTGACTCACATTCTGGGCTTTTTCTACATTTAACACTCTCTAAGTTAAATATTCATAAGCTTGTATTCACAAAACCAATTAGAATTAAAGATGTACATGTGATGTTGAATTATATATTTAAAATGTGTCAGTTACTAAAGCATGATTGCCATTGGATTCATTATGTATTGGCAGAAGATAAAAAATATTGTTTTACTTTAGTGGACAAATTCTACTGTAGCCCCTAAGATCCTGAATGGAAAACAGGTTTATAATGTCTGCATATGAATTGACTTTTTCCCATTGTGATGAGAAATCTGATCAATCCTGTTATTTGTGTGTGCTCAAAGTTTAATTTTTACATGTAAAGTATATATTATTTTTGTGTGCATTTCACAGGATGCAGGGGGTAGTATGGATCACTGTAGGAAGCTGGTTACAGAGAGCTGGAGCCCCCACAGAGAAGGCCCTTCCACATGATCCCCGCCAGTCAGCATTGTTTGGCTGAGAGGACCTGGAGAAGGCCAGCCCTGTGGGCTCTAATCGGCCACTGGGAAATGTGAGGCAGAAGACGGTTCTGTAAATAGTCAGGCCCTAAGCCATTTTGTCCCCTCCACTCCCAGGATCACTCTGCAAGGCTCACATACCCTCTGTGTGCCCTGTTTTTTGCAAAAATGAGTCCCCCCCTTTTTTTTTTGCAAAAATGGGGGAATTTTTGCTTTCCCCAATCTCCAGAAGCACACTGCAAGTCTCCCAAACCCTCTATGCACCCAGGTTTTTTTGCAAAAATGGGTTGGGCAAAGGGTTTAGGAGGCCTGCAGAAAGCTCCTGGAGGCTAGGGGAAAGCAAAAATGTCCCCATTTTGTGAAAAATGGCTCATTTTTCACCCTTGTACAGTAGAACCCCGACTTACGAGACTAATTGGTTCCGGAAGGAGGTTCGTAAGTCGGAACGCTCGTATGACAAAACATTGTTTCCCATAGGAAACAATGTAAAGTCAATTAATCCGTGCAACAACAAAAAAAACCGCTGCCGCCGAACGCGGAAGTTAGCGTTCGGCTTCAGGAGACAGCTGCGAAGCGGCGCGGGTGTTTTAAAACGTCGCAGCCGGCCTGGGGGGCTCGGGGGATTCCCCCCTGAGCCCCCCAGGCTGGCTGCGATGTTTTAAAACACGCGCGCCACTTCGCAGCTGTCTCCTGAAGCCAAACGCTAACTTCCGCGTTCGGCTTCAGGAGACAGCTGCGAAGCGGCACGTGTGTTTTAAAAGGTTGCAGCCAGCCTGGGGGGCTTGCCAGCACCCCAGCGAGCCCCCCAGGCTGGCTGCAACCTTTTAAAACACGCGGGATACGAGCGCCAAGGAGCTGTCTCCTGAAGCCGAACGCGGAAGTTAGCGTTCGGCTTCAGGAGACAGCTGCGAAGCGGCACGCATGTTTTAAAAGGTTGCAGCCGGCCTGGGGGGCTTGCCAGCACCCCAGCGAGCCCCCCAGGCTGGCTGCAACCTTTTAAAACATGCGGGATACGAGCGCCAAGGAGCTGTCTCCTGAAGCCGAACGCGGAAGTTAGCGTTCGGCTTCAGGAGACAGCTGCGAAGCGGCACGCATGTTTTAAAAGGTTGCAGCCGGCCTGGGGGGCTTGCCAGCACCCCAGCGAGCCCCCCAGGCCAGCTGCAACCTTTTAAAACACGCGGGATACGAGCGCCAAGGAGCTGTCTCCTGAAGCCGAACGCGGAAGTTAGTGTTCGGCTTCAGGAGACAGCTGTGAAGCGGCACGCGTGTTTTAAAAGGTTGCAGCCAGCCTGGGGGGCTTGCCAGCACCCCAGCGAGCCCCCCAGGCCGGCTGCAACCTTTTAAAACACGCGGGATACGAGCGCCAAGGAGCTGTCTCCTGAAGCCGAACGCGGAAGTTAGCGTTCGGCTTCAGGAGACAGCTGCGAAGCGGCACGCATGTTTTAAAAGGTTGCAGCCGGCCTGGGGGGCTTGCCAGCACCCCAGCGAGCCCCCCAGGCCGGCTGCAACCTTTTAAAACACGCGGGATACGAGCGCCAAGGAGCTGTCTCCTGAAGCCGAACGCGGAAGTTAGCGTTCGGCTTCAGGAGACAGCTGCGAAGCGGCACGCATGTTTTAAAAGGTTGCAGCCGGCCTGGGGGGCTTGCCAGCACCCCAGCGAGCCCCCCAGGCCGGCTGCAACCTTTTAAAACACGCGGGATACGAGCGCCAAGGAGCTGTCTCCTGAAGCCGAACGCGGAAGTTAGCGTTTGGCTTCAGGAGACAGCTCCTTGGCGCTCGTATCCCGAATGTGAGCTCGGGAGGCGAACAAAAATGTCGCTCCCCTCCCAGCTCTTATCTCGAGTAGCTCGTAAGTAGAGCTGCTCGTATGTCGAGGTTCCACTGTATTTACAAAAATGAGGTGAGGAGTGCATTTGGGAGGCCTGCAGAGAGCTCCTGGGGGCTAGATAAGGCAACCCCACCCCCCAGATTTTGTGAAAATGGCCTGGTTTTCACTTGTTTTTTTGCAAAAATGGGGTGGGAAGATGGCTTGGGAGGCCTGCAGAGAGCTCCTGGGGGGTTGGGGATGGCAAAAGGCCCCAATTTCTGCAAAAAATGCCTCATTTCCTGCCCATTTTTTTTTACAAAAGTTGGGGTGTTTTTGCCTTCTCCCAGGAGCACATTGCAGGCCTCTCAAACCCTCTGTGCATCAAATTTTTGCAAAAAATGGGCCCTTGCTTTGAGAGGCAAAAATGGATATATTCGATTTATATGATGCACTAATATTTCCACTCTCTTTTGGGGTGGGGCAGGCAGATGTGTCTTATACTCCAGAAAATACAGTATCTCTTAGAAGGGAAATTGTATTCCATGTCACTTGGAGTATAGTTATGCTAGCCACACTGACCTCGGAAAATGCAGCGATGGTGAACCATTTTTTCCTAGGGTGCTGAAAGAGTGTGCACGCGTGCTATCGCACAAGCACGCATGCCCATATAAATAATTCAATGCCTGGGGAATGTGAAAACAACCCCCCCCCCAAGAGGCCCTCTGGAGGCTGAAAACATACTATTTCCAAATTTTTTGTGGGACCAGTAAGCTCGTGTTGTACCCTCCCCAGGCTCCAAATGCTTCCTTGGAGCCGCAGGAGGGTAAAAACATCCTCCTCTACCCCCCTGGAGGCTCTCTGGAAGCAAAAAACACCCTCCCAGAGCCTCTGTGCTAGCGAAAAATCAGCTGGCCAGCACACACATGCACACTGGAGCTGAACTAGGACAACGGCTTGAATACCAGCAGATATGGCTCCACGTGACAGCTGTGGCACCTGTACCATATGTTTGCCATCGCTGCCCTAGATGCTGATAATACTAGACAGGAAAAACCTTTATTTTGATTTTTAAAGTTATTTAAGCCTACTTAGGCACATGAAGCATCAACTATATATTCTTGTATTAATGATAAACTATGAAGGGCTTGTTGACTTCACCCCAAAGTAAAATAAACATTATTTATATGCTATAATGTTGAAGAGAATAAATGAAACAATATTTGCATTGTCCTTCATAAAAATTATGAATAGAAGGACACCAGAGCAATAGACATATACAATTGAATAAATTATCTACAAAACAAAGGATTGTGTTTAGCATATCATTTAAAAGCTAAAATGAAATAAAATTGTCCCAGGCTGTCTCGGGTTCCTAAAGAAAAATTGTCAATATGACCTGTTCTCTCTTTCATCTCCCTCCCTCCCTCCCTCTTTTTTTACAGAGAGATCCAAGAAAAAGCACAGTATGCCTCTTATGAATTTTTTTTTAAAAAAGAACACAACAAATCACGAGAAGATTAAATTGTGAAAAATTCAATATTATATGCTATTGTGATAACCTTTCAAAGTCCTGCATGTAAAGTCATGTTAAAGATTTCATTTAGCTATTATGGATGTAGTCATTTAAATAAATCAAAACAGGCAAAGTCAATCCAATTGGCCTTTTCCTAGCTGTTGTAAGATAGTTAAATTTCTAAAATTATTTCAGAGAGAAGACAATTCACATTGTTTTATTGGCAACAATACAGGAAGTGTCCTGTGCCATTTTATAAGATATTATATATTATATAATAATGATATATATTATATACCATGTTTTCCTGAAAATAAGACCTTATCTTATATTTTTTGAAAGAAGTGCTTGGCCTTATTTTTGATGGGGTCTTATTAATTTGGGTGCACATAGCAAGATGGGGCTCCTCTTGCCATCTTACCTGATTTCCATCTCTGTCTCCCTAACCCTAACCAGAGGAAAGAGTGGGGATTAGCTGCATATGCATTTAAATATTTTCTGGGAGGGCTTATTTTTGAAGGAGGGCTTATTTTTGGGGAAGGGTATATTATCTGAGGAGGGCTTATTTTGGGGAAAATGTCTTGTTTTCTGGGAAACACAGTACAGTGGTACCTCATCTTACGAACTCCTCTTCTAATGAACTTTTCAAGATACGAACCCGGTGTTTAAGATTTTTTTGCCTCTTCTTTCAAACTATTTTCACCTTACGAACCCAAGCCGATGCTGCTGGGATGAAGGGGTTTCTTTTTTCCCCTTTTTTGAAGAAAGAAAAGGGAGGGGCGGCTTGGAGGGGGAAAGACTTTGAAGAGAACAGCGTGCTTGCAGAGGCACTGAAAGGGTGTCTTTTGAAGAAAGAAAAGGGAGGGGCGGCCCCCTTGCCTTTCTTCCTTCCTACTCACCCTTTAGCCTAGCCTTGCTTCTTCCACCCGCCCCCTTTAGCTGCTCCTTCCTGCCCTCTGTTCGCCTCCCTTCTAAAGTTTGGGATTTTCCTGAAGGATTTGCACGCATTATTTGCTTTTACATTGATTCCTATGGAAAACATTGTTTCGTCTTACGAACTTTTCACCTTACAAACCTCCTCCTGGAACCAATTAAGTTCGTATCATGAGGTACCACTGTATATGTTAGACCAGGGATAGGCAAAGTTGGCTCTTCTATGACTTGTGCACTTCAATTCCCCGAATTCCTGAGTTAGCATGATTGGCTCAGGAATTCTGGGAGTTGAAATCCACATGTCATAGAAGAGCCAACTTTGCCTACCCCTGTGTTAGACACTCCGAATGGTTATAGCAAGCCTACTCTTAACGATAATTCTCTTTTTCATAACTAACAATGAAACACAATTTGGAGGAATAGTAAACTGTCATTTATAATATTGGATATAAGAAATATTGTGGCATTATTCAAATCAGTCCTATTTATTCAACCATGCTTTTGAATCTGGGCAAGGAAGAAACCAAGTGTGTAGCGATTTGAGTAATTCAGGAGGGTGGAAAACCAAGCAGAAGGTTTGTACTAATTGGAACCTAATGAATCTGCCAACTTAATATATGAATTCAGAGAAAGGCACAAATTCATGCAAAGGTTTAATAGGAGTGAAATTTAATAAAGTTCTAACACAGATACATAGTATATATCCATGACTGAAACCCTAGGCATAGTCAGAGTTTCTCCATTTGTAGATCAATATTGTAATGCCAAAAAAAGCTCAGAACACATTATTATACCATTTTTCATTACAATTACAATTAATGGTTTATATAATTTTTGTGAAACATGCAACAGTTGGATTTGAAACCATTGGTGGTTCTTGCTGCAAAATAGGGAAATATATTATAATGTATTCGTGTAAAACCGTGGAACAACTCGTAGATGACAGCATCATCTGGTTTAAAATAAAACATTATATGCTACCAGAAATACGTTGAACATCCAATATGAATCAACTTTGATAAGCAATGTTCTTTATTAGCAACTTTGATTTACAGATTTTCAGAACAAGTTTTAAAAGAATAGGGGAAGAAATCCTGGACAGCAATCTTTATAGCAAACAACTCTATAAATATTGACTTTATACTGTACACAGGGCTAAATGAAGCTGCTTGGGTAGGACAAAACACAGGGTTGAGTTATACCTATAATAATATCTGTCTATTTATTCTAAATTTATGATTGCAGTGCTTTTGTTTTACAGCACTCAGCATTTGTATGTTATCTTTTGTGCATTGCAAATCTTCCGTGATTGAGCAAAATATCGTATGGAGAGTTATTTGAGAGAGTTTTCATTAAATAGTCCTGTCATCTTCTTATTTTGTACATTTAAGAACCATTTGCGTTTCACCAACTGCCACTACTAATTTTCATTAAGGACTATCTAGTTAGTTGTAATAAAAAGAAATGAAAGCAAATCATTTTAATGGAGCTGTAATAAAATTACCGTAAACTCCAATATGTCAAGGGAAGTTGGTTAAAGTCTGATTAGTGCAGATAGGATGATTTTAAGGAGCTATTATGACTGCCATATACATGTACGCAAATGCATGTTTGGGTGTGTGCATCTATTCAGATTCAGACTTCTTTATTTAGAAATGGGGTTTCACCCAAATTGTACCATACATGCTTAGACTTTTCAGCCTTTTTCAAGCAACCAGAGGTGCAATTTTATTAAAATTTGGGCTTTCTATATAATCGCACCTATCGTTATAAGTTTAGTGTATGTTTGTACAGGGAAGTGTCCTGTAGAACTTTTGCGTGTATGAATAAGGATAAAATATTTGTATAAAAGATAAAGGTTCCCCTAGGACATATACTGTACGTTAGTCATTCCCGACTCTAGGAGACAGTGCTCATCTCCGTTTCCAAGCCGAAGAGCCAACACTGTCTGATGATGAATCAGTGCTCATGTGGCCGGCATGACTAAATGCCGAAGGTGCACAGATCACTGTTACCTTCCCACCAAGGTGGTCCCTATTTTTCTACTTGCATTTTTACATGATTTCAAACTGCTAAGTTGGCAGAAGCTGGGGCAAGTAGTGGGAGGTCACTCGGTTATGCAGAACTAGGAATTCGAACTGCTAAACTCCCAACCTTTATGATC
This sequence comes from Erythrolamprus reginae, assembly GCF_031021105.1. Taxonomy (NCBI): domain Eukaryota; kingdom Metazoa; phylum Chordata; class Lepidosauria; order Squamata; family Dipsadidae; genus Erythrolamprus; species Erythrolamprus reginae. The sequence continues at coordinate 276,211,045 of NC_091950.1, read as the reverse complement.
GATAAGCTCAGTGTAAATGTTGATTTTTATATATGTCTCTATTGAAGAGAGTTTCCAATATGCAGTATTCTTACTTTATTTAAAAATTACATATTTATCCATTTTAATATAGCTTCCCATATTGAACAACATGTATCAGAGCTGGGAATAAGAAGAATAAAAACAAGTTTATCTATTTTAATTTGCTTAGCAACTGAGGACTCATCTGAGGATTTACAACAGCTTACATTAAAATAAGTAAGATCTTAATAATACAATAGAACCTCGGCTAATGACCACAATCCATTCTGGAAAGTTGGTCGGTACCCGAAATGTTTGGTATCAATTTTCCCCATAAGAAATAAAGGAAATAGATTTAATTGGTTCCAGCCACCATTGACTCACTTCGAACCAATTAAATCTATTTTCTTTATTTCTCTCCTCCCCACACACATTGTCCCTCACTCTCCCCCCCTCTCTTTACCTTTCATTTCTCTGCCTTCGTCTCTCTTGCTGCTGGGTGTGGAGCGGAGCCTCCAGGAGCCCCTGGTGAGGATTCCCCAAGAGAGAGAGATGAAGGCAGAGAGACAAGAGGTAAAGAGAAAGGGTGGAAATGAGGGATAATGTGTTGGAGGGAGAAATCAGGGGTGACTTCCCTTTTCTGTCGCTTTCTGGTCAGTCACATGTGGGTGACGTGGCTGTTTAGTATCCAAATTTTGTTCGGTATCTGGTGCAAATTTTTAACGAAATATTTGGTTGCTATCCGAAATGTTTGCTATCAAAGGCGTTCGCTAGCCGAGGTTCCACTGTATATGTTTGTAGATTCATAGATTAGGTGATGACCCTGCTGGTGGGAGGTGGTATAAACCAATTAAGCTAATTTGAGTATTCATTTGTCCAGAACATTCGAGATAAGGTCAGGGGAAAAAAGAGAGATTATCCTGCATTTTTTCAGAGACGCAAATTATCCCGCAAGCCAAACTCCAAGCCAATATTTTGAGATGTTCTCCAAATGTACACAAGAAATTAACAGGTTTTTGGAATCAGTTTCAAAAGATATATCTTTGCCTACCATGATCTCCCAAATCTATCTTTAAAAGGATGTGTGTGTGTAACCGCATTTGAATAAACCCAAGAAAGTTCAATATATGTAATAAAATTATAGAGTGGGAGAAGAATCTGTGTTTTTAATAAAGGAAATGCTTTTGGAAAAATAATTTTGAGGCACAGCCTTATGCTTATAACATAATAATATGATTTTTCTATCTCAAATTACAAACAAAAACTAGAACCGTTATTAGGGAAGCAAGAATGTTGGTGTGATAAATACTCACTGGAGATATAATTAAGACAGACTTCAAAGTATTTTTCTAGTTTTCTAATTCTGTAATAATTGACTCTATGGTTTCCAGGGTGAATGCTCCAAAGCACTCATCTCTTTAAACTTGAGAAGAAAGCTAGAAACCATATTTTCTATCTGCATATTTATATTAAATAGTCTTAAATTTGACATTGCAAAAGCAGAATCCCATAGTCAATTGCGTTCTCTAACTGTTCAGAGGTATAAAACATATATACTACTGCTAAAATGCAAGTTTATTCATTATCTCTACCCAAAGTTTTTAAATGCAGAGATTCATGCTTGCTACCCTGTATGGACATATTGGATGAAAGTCCAGAAAAAGTTGGTAAAGTTCACTTGTGCATTCCTGTGCTGACAAAACAAATTCTGTATGACTGCAGAAAATATTATTCATTTTTTACAAGATAAATAAATGTTTCCTTGCAACCGTTTTATTTTTATTAATAGGCACAAGCCAAATTTAACACTCTTTGATGATTTATGAAGACTTAAGAATATAACCTAATTTTGTCTGAGATGAAATCACCGAATTTGTATTCTTGTCCAGACTTGTAAAATAATTCAATCATAATAGTTATGTTTTCTTGTTATTTTCTATTTTAATTTTAACACATCAGCAAAAGGAAATTAATCCTTCAAGGCCATTATCTCTTACTGTTGAATTACTGCCTTCCACCTAAAAACAAAATCATTTGTTTTTATTTTGGATCACTTATCATAGATTTGGACCAGTATACAACATAAGCTAATGGAGCTGAGAGTCATATAGCTTGTGTCCCTAAGTAAGACACTGAGTGAGCAAAATACAAGAGAGTGATATAAAATAATAAAAGAAATTATAAGATATGTTTAAAAGAAACTTCAGGAAGTTCTAGGGCTGTTTCATTGATTTAAACTTGTTTGGCTTTTTTTTAAAAGGTATGATACAGAGGAGATAATTAGTGTTGGACGAACCGAACCTGCATTTTGGGTTCGTGCCGAACTTTGCAGTGTTCGGCATGCCGAACCCGAACCTGAACTTTTAAAAAAGTTTGGGTAAAGTTTGGGTTTAGCTGAACAACACGAAACGCCGCCACCCGGGAGGAGCGTGGGGAATCCCATTGTGGGAGGTGGGAAATCCCATGAAGGGATTCCAGGGGCGGGGCTTTGATGTCACGGAGACTACTTCCTGGCTGGCTGAAACAGGGAGGAAGGAGTCTCCATGATATCAAAGCCCCGCCTCCGGAATCCCTTCATGGGATTTCCCACCTCCTTTTGCTTGCAGCACTGCTGCGGCCTCCTTTTCTGTAAAAATAAAAGGAAGCAAAAAGAGGTGGGGAATTCCCCACCTCCTTGTTTATTTTTACAGAAAAGGACACCGTAGCAGCTTGCTGCAAGCAAAAGTTCGGGTTGAGGTTTGGCGAACTCACCTGAATTTCACAGCAAAGTTCGGGTGAGTTCGCCAAACCTGAACTTTGTTGGGTCCGCCCAACACTAGAGATAATACAAAACTTGACCTATCATGAGAGCTGACTAGATGTTCTAAACTGCTTTTCCACCAAAGATTCTGGATTGGTCAACTCACATTCATTACAAAGGAAGAGTTTGTCACATCAGATAATGGCTTGGCTATATGATTTGGCTAGGAGTTTGTAAATAAAGTAAGATCTGATCTGAATTTGAGTTTTAGGTTTCAAAACTGAAAACATCCCGAACTGATCCAAGAGCAGATAAAAGCAGACTGCCCAGGTCCAAATCCTGGTTAGAGTATGGCTAGCTGATGAGAGCAAAATAGCTTGAAATAGATCTATACTAGTCACCCTTTATTTTCATTATCAGAAAAAAATATGTTTATATATATATATATATATATATATATATATATATATATATATATATATATACACACACACACACACACACACACACACACACACACACACACATATATGCATATATACATGCATACATGCATACATACATACGTGTGTGTGTAGTGTAGCACAGCACAGCACAGTGCAGCACAGCATGGCAAATATAGTGTGTCTCTGTGTGTGTGTATTTGTGAAGGGTGGCCAAATCAATCTTCTAAAATAATAGCTCAAATGTCAAATCAGTCATTGTGCTAAACAAGCAATCACTTGCAGCAGTTTGAAAGCTGGCTTAATTCTATTACAGAAAGCCCATTTTCCCAACCTGCCCCATTAAAATTAGGAGAGCAGTTGGTGAGTGAGAAAGAAAACACAACTGGTGAATACACTAAGACCTGTCCTTAACTTGTTCCATGTTAAAGCAATCAGGACCAGATTCCTTGCAACCCTGTTACTGAGGCAGATTAGATCTTGGCTATCAGAGCCGCTCAAATTATGCTGGCATATTTTTCTGCCAAATCAGGCACTGGAGGAAAGTCTTTTAATTCAGCCGTCTTGCTGTGCCTATTATAAATGTTGTCACTTGTTATCTTGCTATTGACTGATCAGCTGTTGGTTAATGGGTCTGGGAACAAATTTTACATACATTTGTAATTAGTTTCAGCAGATTTTTTGCCTGCCTTTCTTGTAGCAAGACAAATGTTTTAATTTAGTCATTTTAATTGGTTTAATTGGTTATGAAAGTTTGCTTTTAAATGATAAAATTCTAAAACACAACAAAGTAACCCTATACTTCTCTTTTGGTAGTTTTCAAAAAATATATGCACCATGATTATATTCTATTCAAACTACCCAGGAAATATTTATTATTGGTTCTGACCAAGGGTGGGCAGCAGGCAGGATGGGGTGGAACTCAGTTCCACCGGTGGAAAAGAAGATGGGTGTGCAGCTCCAGGTGATCAGCGGCTATCACTTCCTGGATTTCCAGTCTCGGCTCAGCTTTCCTTTTTTTCCTTGCTGTGTCTGTGCTCCTTGCTTTTTTCCTCTTTCCTCCTTCCTGGCCTTGGATGAGCTTCCCTCTCTACTGCCTGGCTCCCCTCCAGCCTCACACAGCCACCTCCTGCCTGAGGTGAAAGCAGATGGCATGGGTGGAAGAGGCACTGGCATCACCCATTTGCCTAGATACCCAGCCTGAGCGGGGGGGAGGGAAGGAGCGACCCAGGAAGGAGAGCATGGGAATCACAAAGCAAATTGTCACCCCAGCGAGAGACACTGGTGAGATTGTAAGTCGAGGATCATTCAAGCCACTGCCACCTGGTCACATGGCTGGCAAGTCACTCCTATCCAGTCACATGACCATTAAGCCACACCCACAAAATAAGCCACACCCACAGTGTGGCAGTAAAAGTTTTGGCTGCCCATTACTGGTTCTGACCATCCTTGTCCCCCAACTCTATATTAGTGCTACAAAGAAAAAAAAGAACTGTAAAGAGGAAAACTCTTTCTCTAGTAACAACAGTATAGATATTCAACACAATATTAATGTGAAAATAATCAGGATCAGCATCTGTTTGCCTTCAAGACCTGCCCAAAGATGAAAGCAAAGCTGCCTAACAGAACGAAGGTGCACCAAAGATCCATATCATAAACATCCCACAGTGAGATTGGTGGCAAACAAAAGTAAGTAAGTCAGTCAATCAGGCAGGCAGGCATAAAATAAAAGGCAAAGGACACCCAAGATGAGTTTTTTAAAAAAACTGTTAGCACATGTACTATGGTTTTGCATAATCAAGGGGATATTTCTGAACCATCAGCCAATATGATCAATTAATCACATGCAGTTAGTGTTAGTGGGGGGAGGGTCAGAGGTCAACCCCTAGGTTCCTCCCTTGTGGAGTTCCTCCGGGGTTGGTCCTCTCCCCTCTGCTGTTTAATACTTACATGAAACCACTGGGTGAGATCATCTGTGGGCACTAGGTGAGTTGTCATCAGTATACTGATGATACTCAGCTATACATCTCCAGCCAGTGTCCACTCAGTGAAGCAGTGGAAGTGATGTGCCAGTGTCTAGAGGCTGTTAGGGTCTGGATGGGTGCTAACAGGCTCAAACTCCACCCCGACATGATGGAGTAGTTGTGGATTCTGCCTCCCAAGGACACCATTACTCTGGGGGGGAATTTTGACCCCCTTAGAGAGGGTCCGCAACTTGGGTATCATCTTCAATCCACAGCTGACATTGGACCATCATCATTTAGCTGTGGTGAGGGGGGCATTTGCCCAGGTTTGCCTGGTGCACCAGTTGCAGCCATATCTGGACCAGGAGTTTCTATTCACAGTCACTCATGCCCTTATCACCTCAAGGTTTGACTACTGCAATGCTCTCTACATGAGGCTACCTCTGAAGAGCATTTGGAAACTACAAATTGTGCAGAATGCAGCAGTGCAAGGAGTCATGGGCCTCCCAAGGTATGCCCATGTTTCTTCAGCACTCCATGGATTGGCTGCCAATTGGCTGCCAATTGGTTTCCGGATGCGATTCAAAGTATTGGTTATGACCAGTGAAGGGCTACCAAAATTTTTACTACCACACTGTGGGCATGGCTTATGCATTTTCTTTCAATATCTTTCAGTGCAAATTGGGTGCTCTGGGATGGAGCTCCATTTTCACTACCCCACTGCATTCTCTCCCATCCAGGCAGTAGCCTACCATGGCACTGGACCAGATTACTTACAGGACCACCTTCTGCTGCATAAATCCCATCATCCAGTTAGGTCCCACAGAGTCGGCCTTCTCCAGGTCCCATCAACTAGACAATGTCTCTGGGTGGAGCCTAGGGGAAGAGCCTTCTCTGTGGGGGCCATGGCCCTCTGGAATCAGCTCCCCCTGGAGATTCGTACTGCCCCCACCCTCCTCACCTTCTGCAAGAATCTGAAAACCTATTTATGCCACCAGGCTTCAGGTCACTAGACCCTACCCTATGGCCAACGAGTGTGTGGTGTGTTTGTGGTTTGAATCTGAATGAATGATTTTTAATATTTTAGCCTTTTTAGAATGGTTTTAGATTAGTAATTTATATTAAATGGATTTCAGATGTGTTATTGTATATTGATTTTTTGATATGTTGTGAGCCACCCTGAGTCCACAGAGAGGGGCAGCATACAAGTCCAATCAATCAATCAATCAATCAATCAATCAATCAGTCAGTCAGTCAGTCAGTCAGTAAATCAATCAATCAATCAATGCTGAGCTAGGAGTGGGGAAACCCATGCTTAGTAGTCCTTTCTTTGATTCGTACATTACCGAGTTAACCTTGGACAAGTAACTCCCTTTCAGTCCTACTCATCATCAAGGCACCAGCTGGCTGAAAAACAAAAATCTTTGTTGTGCATTGATGGCATTTTTGTAAAATGTAGATAAACATATCTGGAAACTAAACAAAATCTGCAACTGAAACAGGCAAATGCTAAGAATAAGAAACACTATTTTCAAAACCCAGTAAATGTGTTTGATGTGATAGTATGCATGTGATTGTTCAATTTTAATGATTAGTTTTAAGATATTTCTTAAATTAACTATTCTATTAATTGGCTTAGAAATGTTTTATATATTGTATCTGTTTTATCGAAATGTTGTAAGCTGCCCCGAGTCTACGGAGAGGGGCGGCATATAAGTCCAATAAATAAATAAATAAAACAACCCCAGACAATTAGAGATGGCAGTTGCTTGGACGAAGAGATGGCAATTGCTTGGACTAGTAACTTTCCCTTAGTCCTAAGAAGAAGGAAAAAGGCAAAATGTTTCTGCAAAACCTTGCCAAGAAATTTGCAGGGACTTTTGCAGGCATTGTCAGACAATCAGACGTGATTGCCCTAGGCCATAGGCAGTTATTGTTGAGTCCTCACACTTATGACTGCAGTTGTATGGTCGTAAGTGTGAGGACTCAACAGCTATCTTGGTCTGCACTCCTGGGCTCATCAATAGCACTACCCAACAATCCAGTTTTGTTGCTTGAAAGAAAAACACTTTCTCTTCCCCCCACTTTGTTGAAAATATAAATTAAATAGTTTCACTGGCTGGGATTTTTTCTATCTTCTTTTTAGTAGACCTTTGACCTGTACTGTGACTTGCTTCCTTTGTTCAACTGCCACCTGCAATTTAATCAACATGTAGCCCATTAACTCTCTCCCTTGTCATGCTCCAATCTGAGTTTCAGGCAGATCAAGAGCTTGGCTGGAGGGCAGGATGATGAAATCATCACTTTGGCCAAATAAGCAGCAAGCAATATTTACTGGCTCAGTTTGAGTTCCCGGTAAGCACTGTTGACAACGTTGTTTCCAGAATCTCATTAAATCAAAGCCCCAAAGAGCTGAACAATGAAGAAAACCTCCAGAGTCCATTAGGGGGCCAGTAATGTCATTTCGTCATGAATTTACTAGCCTGAACACACCTTAGAAACATATGTTAGAGTTGGTGTCTGGTGCACAATCAATTAGACTTCATGTTTTGAAAGCAATCAGCTATTCCCACATCTCTCTTTCTTGTTCCTGGTTTTTCAGGGAGAAGTTGTGTCAAGGCCAGAGGGTTTGAAAGACATATTTCAAAATCAGCCCTGGCATCAATTGTTTTTTATTAACTCAAATCTGCCTAGGGTTCTTATTGACCACCACTAGCACATTTTGTTTTCTGAGTTTAGTCTCTGAAAAAGGAGTATTTGTCCAGATTACAAATTAATTCAGAAATGCAGCTGAACACAAGTATAAGCACTGACCAAGCTACTTTTCTGGACTCCTGGCTGGGTGTTTTAAATATTTAAAGAATTGTTGTTGTTTAATTGGGAACAATATTTCAGGGTCATAGCCCAAAGGGAAGGGATTGTGGTACTTTTTAAAAAGTAAGATAGATGTTAGCCCATGTCTTGCTTACTCTTCAATACAGATAGAGAATCTGTGGCCTTCCAAATGTAATGGACCAACTCTGTTAGTATCTTAAGTAAGGCTGTTGGAAAATGTACTGAGAAATATCTAAAGGGCCTCAAGTTTCCATTACACTTTATAGTTTACCAAAAGAAGCTTTCAGAAAAGATAAGGGATGTAAATTTTTAAATATTTAAATATTTTAAAGCTATTAGTAATGCTTTTGGAATGTAAATCTCATGACATTATGTGAACCATAATATCTAAAAGTATTGCACCAAAAAAGTTAACACAAGTATAGAAATGCACATAGTACAAAGGGAATTGAAGCCGTTATGTTTTGTGCAGTATTAATTCACTTCTCTTTGTTTTTCTTCCATGTCTTACAACTTATCCTTGATTTATTTTTGTGCTGCCTGACAAGATCTTTTATGTCCTTGCTTTTTTGGGTGGTGTGGGTGGTGAGGTTTCTGGCAATCCTATGCCCATTAGTAGCTGCTAGGGAAAGCACCTATTTTCTACATATTCTATCATTATTTCTTCCTCAGTTGTTACTACTGTTCTATTACCATATGGAAATCTCACAACACCAACAAGATTTCTATTTGAAGAATATAAGTTCCATCTGAGTCCAGCATCTTGTTTCTCACAGTGGCCAACTGTGATATCCGAGTCTTCGGAGAGGGGCGGCATACAAATCTAATAATAAATAAATAAATCTTTGAGGTGGGCTTGCTTGTATTGATTTTCTTCTTGCTGATGTTTGGAGGCATGTTGTGCCCATCCCAAATAAAACATTAAATCTTTAGGACTAATAGCTATTGATAGATCTTTCTTCAATGAATTTCTCCAATTTAATGGATGTTGCTATTTCTTGTGATAATGAATTCCATAGGTTTTTTATGTACTGCATGAAGAATTTTTTTTTTTACTGTTCTAAATCACTCTTCAGTAAGTTTAATTGAACAAGCCCTGTTCCTAAAGATTTGAGGAAGAAAACCATCTCTGCTTTTTCCACACTATGCATGATTTGCTACACCTTGGTTATGTCTTCTTCAGCAACTTTTCTTCTAAGCTAGAGTTCAAAATGTGATAGCTTTTTCTTGTAAATCACATATTTGAGCCTCTGATCATTTTGATTACCGCCCTCTGCACTTCCCCCGACGCACCCCCCCCCCAACATACACACACTTTATGATAGTCCTTTTCAACTATTTTGAGCAGAAATGTAGTGTTCCCTCGATTTTCGCGGGTTCGAACTTCGCGAAATGTCTATACCATGGTTTTTCAAAAATATTAATTAAAAAATACTTCGCGGGTTTTTTCCCTATACCACGGTTTTTCCCTCCCGATGACATCATATGTCATCGCCAAACTTTCGTCTGCCTTTAATAAATATTTTTTTTAATAAACTTTAATAACTAAACATGGTGAGTAATAATCTAAATGGTTGCTAAGGGAATGGAAAATTGCAATTTAAGGGTTTAAAGTGTTAAGGGAAGGCTTGTGATACTGTTCATAGCCAAAAATAGTGTATTTACTTCCGCATCCCTACTTTGCGGAAATTCGACTTTCGCGGGCGGTCTCAGAACGTATCCCCCGCGAAAATTGAGGGAACACTGTACATGACTTTCCAGATGGCATAGACTCTAGATTTCCCTATGGGCATCACAAATATTGGCAGTTAAATTTTTAAAGCCATTCCTAATATTCTCTAACATAGATCTTCCCTTTTTCATAGTTGCCCCACTCTGAATCAACTTCTTCGTTGAATTCCTCCCCATGCTACAAGCATAGACTCTGTTACATCTTCAGACTGAAGCTCATAGGCTTTTAGTCAGGTCCTCCATTCTGGAGGGAAAATATTGACTGTTGGTTGGCTAGACTGTATGGCAGCTCCCTATAAAAGGCCTGGCTGTCAGACACAGCCTTTGCTGGATTATAAACCAGTGGTTCTCAAACTGGGGCTTGGGACCCTTTTGGGGGTCGAACAACTGTTTCACAGAGGTCATCTAAGATCATGGAAAAAGACAAATTTCCCAGGGTGTTAGGAACTAAAGCTTCTATTCTGGCATCTTGGAACATATTTTTACAATCCAACCAATCAGGCATTTACAGTGGGAATGTACCTCTGACCTTCCTGCCAATCAGCTTAAAGATCTGTTGGGAGAATTGGTGCTAGACTTATAGTTGGGGGTCACCACAACATGAGGACTTGTATTAAAGTGTTATGGCCTTAGAAAGGTTGAGAACCACTGAAATAGTTGCCAAATAAAGAGCTGTTGTTTTGAAGCTACTTCCATCTGCCTCTTCCATTCACCCTATTTAACAGACTCCATCACTGTATATATTATTTTATGATTTTTTGCCCCAATATGCATTTCTTTATTTAAGCTGTATTCAGAAAATGGCTGACCACTCACCCAACCTGAGGAACTTCTTTCACAGCTGTTCAGGATTTTTTACCGTGTTGAAGTATTTGTGTTATTTGCAAATCTAGTTACTACACTGCTTCTCCCCTCTCCTCCATACTTTTAACAGATAACTGTTATCTAACTCTTATCTATCTATCTATCTATCTATCTATCTATCTATCTATCTATCTATCTATCTATCTATCTATCTATCTATCTATCTATCTATCTATCTATCTATCATGGCTTTTTCATATCTTGGATGCAGTGGATTTGAAAAACCCAGAAGTCACAAATTTATGCATGAAAAGCTGAGAGGTATATTAATCATAGAAGTTGTTTACAAAGCAGCAGAAAAGACCCACTTCAGGAAAATGAGGATCTTGTTAGTATATATGCATGAGTGGCAGAATTAGATGGATTAGAAAATGCTGTCTTGATGAACCCTATGGCATATAATGGAAGGTGAGACAATTGGGAAGACATTTTTAGTTGGCCATAATACTCACTGGGTATAATAATCATCTTTCATCCGAATTTACCTTGCTTTGTTGTAAAATAAAATTAAAACGGGGAGTGGGAAACATAGATGTCAACTGGAGTTTCTAAAAGAAAGGCAGAATTCAAAGATATTAAAAATAAAAAAAACATAATGTATATTTCAATCTTGGTTTTATCTGGGAATAATTCATAATTTTGTAATGTACTTTCTAAAATAGCTCCTTCAGAATAAAGCATGCAAAAAGATTAAAAGGTCCCTCTGGTACTATGATTCTAGAGGACACTTATTAACTTTGCCCAAAGCAGATAACTTGTTAAATAACCTTATCCCTTCCACATCAACAGTTTTTAAGTGTCACTGACAATAGAACTAGTGGGCTGTGTGCTGCAGATAAATGATGACTGCCAATGGACACAATCTTTGCCTCAGATGCTGATGAAGATGAATTCCTCTGAGGAGGCTTTTAACAAAAATGAGGAAAGGAGCGAGGGAGGGGAAACAAGAATATATCTCATTTTAAAGTCTTTTTTCACTGAATTCAATTAATTCTCTGTTTGCCATCTTTTCAGGAAATATATCTTCAGATGTAAATTTCTTCTTCTTTCCCCAATTAACTACAGTTGTTGAGAAGAACCCTGGATAATTATGAGGAGGTACAGTCCAAATCATATAGCCTTGCAGCACATCAGTGAAACTAATCTAGAGAATAAGCATTTTGAAGATTGTGGCTGGAAGATTACACTTTAACCTTGAAACCTTCTAAATTGGTGCTTAAAGAATGATACGTATATGCCACTCTAAAAAAAAAACATTAAGCAAAGTGATTTCCTTGGTACACAGTGAATATAAATTTTAATTTTCAGCTACTTATACTTTCCTTGTATGTTGCTTTTAAAATTTCTGAAATGTAAACTTTCAGTGCGATCTGAGGATATGACTCATTTACTTTTAAAAGTACTCCCCCTTCCACCTTTTTGGACTTTTGCAGCCAAATTCCAGCTATAAATACATTTATAGTTTCCCTTTCTTTTGATTCTGGAACTTGTGAATAACAGAGCAAGAAATAATCTTTGAGGTCACCAGGACAGCTGTCCTTGTAAACTTCCTGTTTCACAATGTGGAACATTCAGGCAAAAGGGGATGTAGTAAATTTGATGTTGGATCTGACTTAGTGCTGTTTAGCATTGATATGTGAACAGATTCTTGATATTTGTGTGCATGTGTACCTTTAAGTGTTGACTCCCAGTGACTGTCTGGACAATTCACTGCAATTTTCTTGCTAAAATTTCAGATGCGGTTCACTCTTGCCTGATTCTTTGTGAGGGGCCCAAGTCATCTAGTTGGCTTTGTATTTCAGGTAAGACTAGAACTCAACAGTTTCCTGGTTTTGACTGCAATGCCTTTAACTACTGCAAAAAACTGGATCTCAATACAATAATGTACTGTCATATTTGAAAAAGACCTGTGTTTGAGCTATGTTCAGTAAGGCTTTATATCAGGAGTAGGTTCCTCCAGGATCGGGCTTGTTTGCACCAACTGGTAGCAACCGACTGGGGACATCACAATGATGTCATGGATCCAGTTCTGTTCGTGCCGGTCCATGGGTGCCACCATTATTTTTTTTTTAATTGAATTTTTAATTTAAGGTTTTAATTTTTTTTCTTCTGAGCATGTGCAGAAGTTGAGTTTCTGGCACTGTGCATGCTTTTAAAGAAAAATCAGATTTTTTGCCATTTCACTGCACATGTGCATGCACACTTCGTACATATGCCCATAAGGTGTGCCAATGAGGTGCGGGAGGAAGCAAATTGGCAATGAGATATGTTAGAACCCACCCCTGCTTTATACAGATCTAATGCATAGAGAGATATTATGAATGAAGGCAGGTATACATGTCCCAGGATAATGTTGCAGGATCCAAATTTGAGTTGGACATGGGACCAGAAGTTTAATCTTTTGAGCTTTCAGACTCATGCTGCAGTCCATCCTTAGAGAACCTCTCTCTACCAGAATGTGTGCTTTGGGCTGCTCTATGTATCATATTCATGTAATGCCTGATTTGATGTGGCTTTCTGTTGGTTGGTTGATTGGTGTGTTGATGGATGGCTATTGGCTGTTGTTTCCTTGTTCTGCAAAGCCCACAACTCCTAAGTAACTGATAAACTGATGCAAAAAAAGTACTTCTGTTGACTGATAAGGGACCCGTTTTCCAGGCTTCAATAATTTCTCTGGTTATTTTTGTACCTATTCGGCCAACAATCTAAGTAGGTATGGAATTGAGTGTATGTCTTTATTCATTATAATGGAAGGCTACCAACAAGTTTGAGATACTGTACATTATATCCTTGACAGAAAAATTGCTATCCTCCTATTTAGATAGGAAAAAAGTATGCATGAACTGCTTCAGATGTATTCTAAATGCATAGCCCTCTTTCATTCAATTTGTTGTTAACAAAGTATATAATCATTAAAATTCTTTAAAAAATAAAGTAAATAATGTATTAATTGTCTCTGAAACTATAAGAATTTGTACACACATACATCAAGGCTCTATTTATACGACAAATCTAGGCTTCTTAATACTGCCAGCTTAGTGAAAGTTCAATGTCTTCTATAGAAACAATCAGTAGGAGAGTCATCTTTAAACTTCACATTGACCTCACATGAACATGGTTTAGTAGCTGTTCAAAAGCAGAAAAAAATGTTTGTCTACTTTTATCCTGTGATGCCTATTAGTGCACAGAGAATTCTTTCAGCTGGATTCTGAGACTCTTCCATTGTTTTCGCCCCTTTCTCATTTATCTGAATTCCATTTTCCCTACTTTGGCTCTCTCTTGAATTTCATCTTGTTTATACTGTTTGTTACATCTAAATTTTGAGCTGGCAAGCAAAATTACACTTGCATTTTGCAGATCAGCCCATTAACCATCTGTATATATTCTGTTTAAAAAGGGGACTGTGGCTGGTTTACACATCACATTAAGCCATAATGGTGGATTGGGGTTTAACACATTGTGTTATTCCAAATCATTCCAGTTTTAAAGACATAGTAATAGCACAGTGCTTCCTGGAATCAGCCAATTATGAGATACTCAATTAATCATGGTAAAGCCAATGTGGTATTGACCACGTGTTTTGTGCCAAAGAACCCACTCTAATCATTTGGGAGGCTTGCAAAGTGGGTGGGGATTCATCAGATACCACACCAGATAGTTTTGTGGTAAATTTTGGAGTTTTTCTTTGTTTGATTTTTTAAAGCGTGAAATGGTTAGTGTAAATTTACATTACAGCTTTCATCCATTCACCCCACCCCACCCTACCCCGCTCCCATAAAACCCAATGGGAAAACCAGTAACTGGTTATGAGAAATCTCTGTTTGAGAAGAGGTGTGAAGGCATCAAAAGGGGGATGTTGGGCCTAGCATCATCTTGAAAACAAACTCTGCTGCAATGTGTTCCAATATCTAAGGGGTTGGCCCAGAGAAGAGGGGATTGACCTGTTCTCCAAAGCACCGAAGGCAGGACAAACAGAAATGGATGGCAATTTAACCAAAGAGAGAACCAATCTAGAACTAAGGAGAAATTTCCTAACAGTCAGATTAATCAGCAGAAGAGTGACTTGCTTCCAGGAGCTGCGGGTGCTCCATCATTGGAGGTTTTTAAGAAGAGATTGGTCAGCTATTTGTCAATGGCAACTCTTTCTCCTTCTATGAGCCACTTTGGCTTTTGTTAGGGTGGAAAGATAACACAATTTCCTTCCCTGAGCATTTTGCTTCAGTTTTCTAATGGAGGGAGGGGGTTAAAAACATGGGACAGCTATTAGTTTGAAATGGTATAAGCAGGGGGTTATGAAATGCTTGATCAGGGGGTTGGACTTGAAGACCTACAATATCTCTTCCAACTCTGTTATTCTGCCATGAGATGCCTTTCCAATTGAAGGATTTCATAATAATCACCAACAGACTAATCTAGGTGGCATTGAATCATCATTTCATTGGGATATAAAGAATTAAAAAGGAAGTACATTGTTTGAATGATATTTCAAACCAAAGAAACCCTTGAAAGGGCTTTGTGAAACAACACCCCTCCCTCCATTAGAAAAGTGAAGCAAAATGCTTAGGGTAGGAAATTGTGTTGTCTTTCCACCCTAACAAAAGACAAAGTGGCTCACAGAAGGAGAAAAAATTGCCATTACAACCTGAAAAGGTGTGTGAAGCACTGCTTGAGATTTTGCTGCCAATTCACGTAGGCTGATAACTCAACTGGAAACCCAAAAGGAACTTAAGCAAAATCCACTTAGGAGATATGGTGCCATAAAATTGTGCAAAAACCAACAAGTAAGTGCCACTCAGTTTTTGCTCTTTTCAGTCTGAGCACCGGGGTGACCATTCGCACGGTCCATTGTCCCATCATCTATGTCCTCTCCTGGCTAAGAAGTGCATTTTCAGAATGAATAGATGGGAGTATAAAAAGACATACAATGAAATATTAGAACAAGCAAAAATTCCAGAATCCTGGAGAGAATCATACATAACGATGATACCAAAGGAGGGGTTAGACAAACAGAAAATAAAAAACTACAGACCAATTTCTCTGCTTAACGCGGATTATAAGATCTTTATGGTAATCTTAGCAGACAGAATAAAAGAAATATTAAATAAAATCATCAACACAGACCAAAATGGCTTTCTACCCTCCAGACAAATTTTCAACTGCACCAGGACAGTTTTAGACGTCTTAGAATATGGTGAAGCCCATCCAGGAAAACAAATAGCTCTTGTCTTCCTGGATGCCCAGAAGGCATTTGATAATGTTAATTGGCAATACTTAAATGAGTTAATTAGAGAATTAAAATTAGGTAACAGATTTGAAAACATTATCAAAAATATATATACCACCCAAAAGGCCAGAGCAATAATAAATGGAGACACTACAAAACCAATTTTGATAGAAAAAGGAGTCCGCCAAGGCTGCCCAATGTCACCCTTATTATTTATACTGACACAGGAACTACTACTAAATAAAATAAGAAATAATAAAAATATACAAGGAATTAAAATTAAAAAAGAAGAATACAAATTACAGGCATATGCGGACGACATGGTGTTCTTTTTAGAAGAACCAACCAGCTCTGGCCCAGAGCTAATCAAAGAAATTGAAATTTTTGGGGAATTTGCAGGTCTAAAAATAAATAAACAGAAAACAATGTTAATGACAAAAAACATGAGTATACGACAAATTAGGAAATTAGAAGAAACTACTAAACTCCAAACTACAAAAAAAATGAAGTACTTAGGATTAATATTAACAAACAAAACAATTACACTTAAAAAGGACAATTATGACAAATTATTGCAAGATACCAAAAAAAATTTAGAGAAATGGAAAGACCTACAAATATCAATGTTAGGCAGAATATCTGTAATAAAAATGGATATTCTTCCCAAATTTTTATATCTTTTTCAGACAGCTCCGATTAACTTGGAACCAAATTTTTTTAAAGAAATCAATAAAATCATCTCCAAATTCATCTGGCAAAACAAAAGGCCAAGAATAAAATATGTGTATCTCCAAGATAATAGAATTAGAGGAGGCCTGGGGCTCCCGGATCTAAAATTATACTACAAAGCGGCAAGCCTAATTGGGATAAAAGAGTGGATTAACTTAAAAAATAAGAGAATACTTGTATTAGAAGGTCATGACTTACAAACAGGCTGGCATGCGCATTTATGGAAAGATAAATTGCAAAAACAAACTATATTTGACAGGCACTTGATCCGTAAATCACTACTAAAAACCTGGTACGAAATTAAAAATAAACACTACGACAAAATTCCAAGATGGCTTTCCACTATGGAAGCCATCATCTACCCAAATTTGATCGACATAGCCAAAACCATCCAGTACAGAGACATATTACACCCAAACGGGGAACTCAAATCTAGACAAGAACTGGAAAGATTAAATCATAAAATGGATTGGTGGACATACGCCCAAATAGAATCCAGATTTAAAAAAGACAATCAAACACCCGGTATTCAAAAATCTATGAACCCATTAGATAAGATTCTGATAGGAAATGAAAACAAACAAATAAGCAGAATATACCAAATACTTTTAGAACAGGAAAGAATAAAAGATACAACCAAAACACCAATGATAGCGTGGGAAAAAAATCTGCAACACGCCATCCATATTGCCGACTGGGAAAGAACATGGACCACAATATCCAAAATAACCCTTTCGGCAGCATATAAGGAAAACTATTACAAATTATTCTACAGATGGTACCTCCCACCGGCGAGATTAGCAAAGATCCACCCAACGTTATCAGACTCATGTTGGAAGTGTAAAAAGGAAAGAGGTACGTTTTTCCATATGTGGTGGTCCTGCCCCATGATACAAAAAATTTGGACAATAACTCATACTTGGCTCACAGAGATCACGAAAGAGGAAATAGAACTCACACCGGAAGCTATGCTTTTAGGAGTTTGGAGAAAACATTATTCAAAACAAACAATGCTCCTCACAACACATATTAACACCGCCACGAGAATTGCGATAGCACAACTCTGGAAAAGTGATCAGATACCAACGGAAGATTTAATTATAGATAAGATATATGCATGTGTAGAGATGGACGAATTCACGAACTCAATTAAGGGAAATAAATTAATAGAATCAAAAAGAACATGGCAAAAATGGCACGAATGGGTTCAAAAGAGAACATAAAAGCAACATAATATGAAACAACAGTACAATTGAAACGACCTACAGTTACCGTGTATAATTAATGAACGTAATAGATTTTAGAATTTAAAAATATAAAATACAATGTATATAATGAAAGAAAACCGGTCAAAACTTACTGTCAGAATGTTAACTGAGAATATGTATAATCTGTAATTCAAAATAATATGTGATGGGAATGACATAAGAAAAATTAATAAAGAGATTTAAAAAAAAAAAAAAAAAAAAAAGAATACAATTCAGAGAACTGTATTCCTCAGACCAGTCTGATGCTTGCTTACAAACAAATCATTTTGAGATAGGGGGATTTTTCAAATGTATTATTTGTTTCAAGAGACCCCTGCATCTGAGAACAGTCAGTTATAATGATGAGCTTTTTTTCTAGTTTCAAAATATAGATTTCTAAATAAACAGGTAATCACACACACAAAAATGCTTATTGTTTGTAGCGGTTTGGAATGCTGAACAATTAGCGCTACACAATTAATTAAATGGAGACACAAATTATAAATCCAGATTTTTAATTATGGAAAAAAGGAGTGCAAGCTAAAGTAAAAACAAATCACTATTGTGATTCTTTAATGCAGCCATACATGCAAAACTAAAAATTAAACAACTGTTATTTAACTGAATTCGCCCCAATACAATGAAGATGTTCTGTTAGAAAAGTAACATTAGGGTACTCAATTGAAGGACACTTTCTAAAGCTATCATTTGTCTTCAAGATAATAACTGGAAAACAGCTGCATTAATTTTCATAACTACTGTAATAATACTTTCCATTTGTTAAATGGATCCAAAGTTGGTCAGCTGACATACTGAAAATGGAACAAACAGGACTATCTTATCTAGAAGGGTGCTGAATGTCTAACAATGGCAAACTCTTGCAGATATTTATATAATGAAAAGGGGGAACATTCTACTGTTAGTGTTGTGTTTGGGCTTGGCACAGCCGTTGCTCCCACAGATGGGAGAGATGTGGCACAAAGTGAGTGTGAAAGCCTGGCTGACAGCCAGGAAGACATGGCAGACAGCCATGAGGATGAGGCTACTGGTTCAGAGGAGTTGGCAGACAGCACGCAGGACCCAGCAGACAGCCCAGGGGATTTGGCATACAGTCCCTCAGACAATCTCTCTTCCTTAGATTCCTCTGCAGACCAATTCATAGACATGCATAGCCGAAGAGCCATGCAAAGGAGGGCTCACTTGAAGGATTATTACAGGTGATCAGCGTAGCACCTGGGCTGGGTGTGGTTCTTATACTGAGGGCTGGGGGTGGTTCCCTTAATGAGGGCTAAAGGTATAAAAGGGAACAGAGGCACAAGGCAAACTGTGGCTGTTTATCTGTGTTACTTTGTGGTTCCTGCTCTGAAGTTTCTGTTCCGTGCCTTTGGATTTCAACCCAGCCTTTTGGGGCACGTGGGAGTTGAAACCTCTGGGACTTGCTGTTTGCTCTAAAGATTCAAAGGACTCCTGAAATGTTTCTGCTCCATGCAGGTTGTCTTTGTTTGCTTTTTTCTATGTTTTGTATTTGGCTGAATTACGCCTTGCACTATCATTATTTCCTGACACTAAGGACTGTTTTGGTAAACCCTTTTTTGTTTGTTTAATACAAGTTTGCTGATTAGAAGAGCACGTGTGTGTTTGATTTCTTTTCCTTGGACTGTTACGAATTGCCTGAGCCCAGTCAGGCAGAACAGTTAGTAGGGATGAAACAAAAGGCAACTATTAAAATTACTTAACAGCAAAAACTTTCTGTCATAACATTGATTATTTCTGTTAAAACATCATGATGCAAATACTGTACCATGACTGTGATTTTCAAGAATGTCCCTCACTCTCCCATGATTGTTAATGGCTTGAGCTTTGATAGATCATCAGCTCATTGCCAATCCAGACATAATAAATAATGTCATAATGATAATGTTCAATGCAGAGTTAGGTAAGCTTAGAACTCCAAGGTGTGTTTTTTAAGCTCCTGAAAAGGCTTTGATGACCAGCAAAATATTTTCAAGGAAAAATAAAGTCAAGTCGCCTTTTGGAAAAAAGGATCTTTGGGACAACCATGAACTGGATGACTGAGAATCCCTCAGGATGTAAGGTTAGAATCACTGCTCTTCTGTGTATTAATTAAGTAAATGGAGTGATCTACTTGCTGTTTTTATTGCTGGATGATGGGGCCAGATGCTCTCTCCCAACTCATTCCATCTCACAGGGTTATTGTTATTATGAAAATAGAAGGAGGAAGGAGTATTATGCATGTTTGACACTTTGAATTACTTGTAAAAATAATAAATATGGAATTAATAAATGAATAACGAAACAAACAAATAAATAAAAGCAATAACATTTCAGAATGTTGTTCAGTGGACAGTGGAATGCCCCAAGGACAGGATGCCCTTTATGTGGTACAGTAGTAGGTTGTAAATTATTTTGCCACCAGTTTACATGCCTGCACTTTTGGGCATGCACAGAAGCATTCCAGGTGGGTGAGCAGAACCCCTGTCACTGTCACTACCACGTCTAAGAACAGGTCTGAACTGGGAGCAACCCACCACTGATATAATAAAATACAAGGTCCCCTGCCTCTCAAAATAGAGAGTAGGAGACTTTAAATATTGATATCAAAATCATTTCACTAGAAATACTGAGACTTTATTGATTCAGGCTACTATAACATCATCATCATCATCATCATCATCATCATCATCTATTAGATTTGTATGCCGCCCCTCTCCGAAGACATCATCTTGAAAGGCTTCTTCTCATACCATAGAAAGTGCAAGCAGAGAAATCTTTTCCTGACACATTCTCTGAACTAATTTATGTTTTCCCTTTTCCCTATATTCTTTGTTCAGGGCCACACACCTCACTCCAAGTTGACTTATGACCTCTACCTACAGTTTCACTTTGACTTATTACCTCTACCTACAGTTTCACTTTGACTTATGACCTCTACCTACAGTTTCACTTTGACTTATGACCTCTACCTACAGTTTCACTTTGACTTATGACCTCTACCTACAGTTTCACTTTGAGAAGGGAGAAACTGATCCCTTTGGCACTCCATGTATGAGTAGCCACTGAGCCCACTTCTATGGACAGCTGTCCTTTGAGGTTAAACCATGTCTTCAATGCTTGGTTCCTACTTTTCCTCAATGTCATCTCCACATAGTACAGGGCACCTGAAAGGGTTTATTTCTATATACAATGGAACCGTGATGCTGCACAAGGGAGTAGATTCCTCCACCCCACCTCCACACTTTCTCTCTGTGTTAAGCTAGGGAGGCCAGCTGCTACACTTGCTCTGCCAACTCATCTATATTTTCCTCATTTCTCAAGGATTATTAAAATGATCTGCGGGGATCAAAGCTAGCATGCACAGTGATTGGCCCCACCTGGTATGAATGGGATTGGCAATCCATTAAGACTTTTTGATGGGTTCCAGAGGTAGGCCCAGGCGCATGCACACCCAACATATGTGCGTGCATACCCGTATAAGATTTCGCTTCTACGCATGTGTCCAAAGTGAAATCTCACATGTGGACATGTGTGGGTTAGATTTTGGCAATTTTTTGCCCTTTTTTGCTTCTGCACATGCGCAAAAGCAAAAAAAAGGGGGCAAAAATTGCCAAAATCTTGCCCATGCGAGTGTCCTCATGAAAGATATCTCTTGGGCGCATGAGCAGAGGTGAAATCTCACATGGGGGCACACACAGATGTGTTGGGCATGGGCGTGCCTGCGCCAGCCTTCAAATCCCAAGGAATTTCCCAAGGAATGTTTTTCCCCCAAGGAAAAAGTAAGTAGACCCCTTCGCTGAGCATGCGGGTCTGGTTTCAGCAGAAGCAAATCACAAGCTTATGACACAGAGAGGGATGATTATTCAGGGTTGACACTGTTTCGTACCATGGTTTGCTTGTAGGGGTGTCCACAAGGCATTAAAAACAGTCAACATGGTAGCAATGACTGTGATTGAAGATTAAATCACAATGGATGAATTTCTATAATATCCTAAGTTGAAACCAGCTAAAAGACTGTGGTTATAACCAGTGTATATATAAAGGTAGGAAAACAGTTGTAGGTATAGTAAATGCAACAGCAACAATAGTAGTAATGTGTCAAGCATGACCAACCAATTAATTAGCTACTTTATTGGGTATACCTATTTCATAGAAATCTTTCCAGACTGGCAGTTTGCACATGAGCCAGTTTGGGTAGGGCACAATTTATTCAAAACCTTGGCCTTTTGTGCCTATGCAATGATTCCAGACTAATTCCCAGGTTGACTCCTCTCCCTGACTTGACCAGTTTATCTGCCTGACATAATATGTGTTCTATAATAGTATGGAAATTACTGTTTAAGACAGGGCAAAATAGCATGACTATACCTGAAATTTATATTTGAAACATTTGCCAATTGCATTTTTTTATCTGAAGGAAGCTCAAATACCACTTTGCTGGGTCTTTTTCCTGATGAAATTCTGTACACATTTCTTGCATAAAAATGCCTAGGATATTATCCAACTGAATTTTTCAATGGAGAAAGTTGGCAGAATCCCAACTGTTGTATTCTGATGCTGTTGTGGGAAGCTTGGATATGTTTCTAACAAATCTAACAAAGATTAGAGTGTATAGCTTGGGATATATTCAACCTATACAGGTATTGAGCCCAGGTGGTGCAGTGGATAAAGTGCAGTATTGCAGACAATACAGCATATATATGGCACCTGTACATAATTATCAATTAAGATGTTAAATATGCTAGTTGTTATCATCTTTATTTGCCTTTGAGATGTCCTGTATTCTTTGAAAATCAAATCACAATCAAAACCTTTCCACTATCCTAGTGGAAAATGGAGAGGATTTGCAATCAAACTAGTATCTAGTATTTACCCTGGAAAATATTGCTCTCTCCTCTAATAGAAAGTGGAGAAGAGGACAAAATGCTGTCAAAGAGGAAAAAACCCTGCAATTTTCTGCTTTTTATTATGGGTCAAATATTTATTCCAATGTAATATATATGTATACTTATTTTTAGCTGGAAAACCAAGTAGATCATACTATTACACTTATACCGCCAAGCATGGGGGAGTTGAGACACCTTTCCCCCAGGCTCTTTTATATTTTGTTTTATGTTTGGTATGAATGTGTTGTTTGGTTTTTTTTTTTTAAATGATAGGGTTTTATATGTTTTTTAATATTAGATTTGTTCTACTATAATATTGTTTTTATTATTGTTGAGAGCCACCCCGAGTCTTCGGAGAGGGGTGGCATACAAATCGAATAAATTATTATTATTATTATTATTATTATTATTATTATTATTATTATTTATTATTATTATTGCTTTATGTTTCAGGAATCATCAACAAAGAATAAAATGTATGTAATTAAAAAAAAGTTGTATGTCATCCAGCATCACTGTGGGTGAGCTGGGTAGTTATATAAATTTATTTTATAAATAAATATAATAAATAGATTTAACATATATTTGCATAAACATTTTATAACACTAGCTAAACACATTGCAAGTAACCTATGTGTTCACTGCTGTATCCTATTATAATTTTAGCTTCTCCTTAGCTATTCCCAGAGTATATGTGTAATTATTGAAATATTTTTATTGAAATTATTAAAATAGTTGTGTTAGTCTGGCAATATCCTTTCTATAGATGGAAAACAATGCTTGGGGCCTAACACATTAATGTACAGACACAAGTGTATATAGTTTAGTTTAGCCAATTGTTTCACTCTGTCTCTGCTCTCTAAAACCTGGGCTATTCTTGGCTTCAGTGCTAGGATCAGAGTTGAGTTTTCAGTGTGATGTTGGTGGCATCAAACCCTCTATCCTTATGTAGGTGGTGAAAGTGTTATCATCTCCTGCCCACATTCAGGACTTCTCTCCCGCCTCTTGACCTACCAGCTACTAATGTTGTCACTGAGGGCATCAAATTCTTTAAAGGAGTTCTCATATTCACCAAGCCCAAAGAAAAAGATGCCCTCAAAAAGGCTTCATGAAACAGCATGGCCTACTCATTTCTAAAAGCAAAATGAAAAAAAAGGGCTGTATTTTACTTCATAATGCTGTGAAGTATACACTAACACTGGTCATAACTGGAACCTGCTCCAAAGGGATAAATACTGCGCTTGTGGAAACAAACTACATCACTTCTCTATCTGCTCATGAACTGCATCATGTAGCATTTTGGATGGGAAATGCTTTGTTTATGCAAGCCAAAGCCCCATCATACAGTTCGAGCCGTTCCTGATTCAGTTCATCCCGTGAACTGAATTGAACTGAACACATTCCCCAGTAAACGGCCTCCACATTTTTATAAACCTCTGCTCTTTCTCGATCACAAATACTTAACCTTATTGTATAATGGGGACAGGGGCAACTTTGCCTTTATATTCTTCCTACTTTTCGAATTGTGAATGGCCCAGAATCCCTGGGAATTGGGTGGCCTCCAAAGTGTACAAATAAATATATAAACAAACAAACCAGTGCAGAATAGAGTGCCAACTTGGCCTCCACTCAGAAACTCTGCCCTCTCCCCAGAAAACATCTGATTAGAATCTGAGTCTATATTTGGCTCTAGTTCAAGCTGGATGCCTGCCATTTTAGATTATCCCAAATGTCATTTGGAATATTGATGGCGAGTTGAACACTGCAATCAGAGATGATAAGGATCTAGTACAAACCAAGCAACTACTTGGCTGTTATTCAGAAGCGTCACCATATGCATGATTAGAATAGTTTATTTTTAATTTGATGGTTGTTATAGTAAGTATCACTGAATGATAGAACTGGAAAGGTCCTAAGAGATCTCCTTGTCCAATACTAAATGTAGGATTTATACTATGATTTTATTCAGAATCTTGAAAGCATTCATGGGAATCTCCCTTCATTTTATATCTACAAGAAAAACTCTGCGAAATAGATTGTTCTAAGAGATAATGATTGTCCCCAAATCACTGAGTAACTAAAGGTCGATTTGAATTTGGGTTTTTCATGTTCTAGTCTGCCCACCTTGACCACTGTATCACACACTGGCTGGATATAGGCCCTTCTGAATCCATTAGTATCTGAGAGCTGCCAATTCTGTAACGAGGCCTCTATAGCATCATGTTTACAGTACTTTTAGCAGAATAAATAAGATTGCTTGACTGGTGACATAAAAAAAAAGTGTTGTAAAATTGGAGGGAAATGGGCATCCAGTCAGCTTAACCAAGTCTTCTCAAGAATATGAATTGATTGTCTGTGTTGAAAACAACACTTCAGGTTATATTCAGACAACAGGGTTATTTTTTTTTTTAAAAAAAATCTTTTTCATCTGGTCTTTAGAGAGATGATTTGTAACTACCAACAGTAAATAAAAAATATTGGGAGTTCTATTTGTGAAAATGGTACACTTGAAAATAAACTGATTTAGCTACTTACCATTGGTCTAATTCAGCAGAGTATTTTTTTTTTCTCATAGCAGGTGTGTCAAACTCAAGGATTGAGGGGCAGATCCATGGGATGCTTAGATCTGGCTCTGGAAACAATGAGGAACCAGCCTGCAGTGCTTCTCCTGGGGAAATTGGAGCTCAGGAGTGCTGCACGCAGCCTCCTCGAGTTCCATTTTCACTGACAAAGTGTTGCAGGAGGTGATCACGGGTGAAAATTGAGCTTGTGAGGACTGGGTGGCACTTCCAAACTTTGTTTTTTCTGGCAGAGGTTTTCAGGAGGCCATTGAAGCCAAAACGGAGTTTGAGAACCTGTTTTCTCTGATAGAGCACATGGACCACCATAGGTGCCCCTGATATGATTGACATCAAATTAGCCATACCCATCCTGGTCATGCCCACTCCAGGTCAAACACAACCCTGATGTAGCACTCAATGAAACTGAATTTGATACCCCAGTCTCATAGGATGGATTTCATCAAATATTTTGCAAACAACTATTAACCTATTAACTACTCAAGCATCAACATCTGTTATCTCTCTCTCTTTCCTCTCTCCTCTCCTCTCCTTTCCTTTAAAAGGAAATGGCACAGTTATGTCACATACAATTATGTACACCACATTTCTCAACTTCTAAAAAACAAAATGTTACATCGATTCTTGCCATGTCAGGAATGAATATGCAGCTGACAGATTTACTTAAATGCCAAGGACCAGTCTTATTGTAAGTCAGAGTCCTAATGATTGTTTCCTGAGACAAGTTTTTTTTTTAAAAAAAATCACGTTTCTTGCTGTGACTAGAATAAATATGGTTATTTATTTAGTAAGGCAGCTGAAAATCATAGGAAAAGACAAATATAAACCTGTCCAGGCCAACTTTTTTCCCTTGAAGAATTTGCCAAGAAATTTATTCAGGTCTAATGTATAGCACTCTCTACAGCTCAATAAATTAAATTGCCCTTATAATGGAAAAATTGCTCTAAATTTCCCCACATAGGTAAAAACAAAAGCTGCCAAGGAGCCCAGTGGGACTGATCTTCTATATTTCATTCCACAAGGATTCCTGGATAGCTGGACATTAATCAGAATACATCCATCTTTCCTTTTTTTTGGGGGGGGGGGGTAATCCACAATGGATAGATATTGAAGTTGTGTTAGACGTCTTAGGAAATAATACGTAGGTTTTCCTCATCCAAAGTTTTTTCTAATTTGCTATTTACACTACACTGAAGAGAATATTAAGACTAACATCTATCTATCTATCTATCTATCTATCTATCTATCTATCTATCTATCTATCTATCTATCTATCTATCTATCTGGGGGCCTAGAGCTTGTAACTAATAACCATTACATCTGTTTAAATCAGGTTTAAGAAAATATATTTTTTCTTGAAATAAATATTTTTTAGTTTGCATGCTCACATCCATAATTCCATGTGAGTCCCCCCCCCCACGCATGTATGTGTGACTCCCGCTCACGGCATGCAATAATACACCCAATTTTACTATCTTCAGGCTTCAAAGCCTTTCTAGGAAACTGGGGAGGGCAAAAACAGCCTCCCCCCTGGAGGGAGGGCAAAAATGGCCCATTTCCCAACTTGAAAAAAGCCATTTCTGGCCTCTGGGGGGGCTTCGGGGGGTGGGGAAGGCTATTTTCATCCTCCCCAAGCTCCTAGAAAGGATAGGAAGCCTTGGGAGGGCAAACCCCCCCCCCCAAAGAAAAACCAACAGAACTTCCTGTTCAACCAAAAGTCAGAAACAGAATCTTTCCAGCCTCCAGATTACCTCTGGGATGATGGGGAAGGCAGTTTTTACCCTCTCCAGGCTCCTTAGAAAGGCTCTGGAGCTTGGGGAGAGGAAAGAACGGGCCTTCCCCACCCCTCCAAAGAATGAAAATGAGTTGTTTCCTGACTCCCAGTGGGCCCAGAAGGCCTGAAAATTAGCTAGCCAGCACATGCATATGTGCTGGGCTTGGGTTCACATGCCAATATAGCTCTGTGTGCCACTTGTGTCACGCGTGACATAGGTTCACCATCACAGCTCTAAACCATGTACTAAGAAAATGAACATCTCATATTGAAACAAACAAACAAAAATAAATAAATTCTTCTGAATTGTCATTATATTCAGGACTTCTTCTATAAGCTAATATTTTCATTAGAGAAATATATATTTGCTACAATACGGGAATATTCAGATTCTTTCCTGATTTCCAAGATCTTACTATTATAGAAACATAGAAACATAGAAGACTGACGGCAGAAAAAGGCCTCATGGTCCATCTAGTCTGCCCTTATACTATTTCCTGTATTTTATCTTACAATGGATATATGTTTATCCCAGGCATGTTTAAATTCAGTTACTGTGGATTTGCCAACCACGTCTGCTGGAAGTTTGTTCCAAGGATCTACTACTCTTTCAGTAAAATAATATTTTCTCATGTTGCCTTTGATCTTTCCCCCAACTAACTTCAGATTGTGTCCCCTTGTTCTTGAGTTCACTTTCCTATTAAAAACACTTCCCTCCTGAACCTTATTTAACCCTTTAACATATTTAAATGTTTCGATCATGTCCCCCCTTTTCCTTCTGTCCTCCAGACTATACAGACTGAGTTCATTAAGTCTTTCCTGATACGTTTTATGCTTAAGACCTTCCACCATTCTTGTAGCCCGTCTTTGGATCCATTCAATTTTGTCAATATCTTTTTGTCAATATCTTTTTATAATTATCCATTATATTTGACTCAATCTTCATCAACTTTATCTTTGTCATCAACAAAATCTGTCAAATCTTTATGTTCTAAGTAATTATTGGTGTTATCACCCACTTCCTCCCCCCCCCCCCAAGAAAAAGAAAGAAAGAAAGAAAGCCAAACAAAAACCATATCTACAAGGTCAGCTTAAGATGTACTGTAATAACCTGTCCTATTTTTAATGGAAAAAAAAATAGTCAAAAAGAATTGAACAACTTTTCAAGGCATGCACAGTATCCAATTCTTTACACTTTCTGATACACATAGGACTTATGCTAGCATTTAAGTTGTCTTGGTTTAAATGCCATCTATACAATACTGATTTTGCCTTAATTCAGCTGAAAATGATATCAGTAGTTTCTCTTCCAAATGGATTAATGTAAAGTCATAGGTGAAGAAGCTTTTACCTCTGATTCCCATATTGCTTTCAACCCATTCAAATAGCCTGTCTTATCTTTTAATAGAACCTTACATGTTTTTGAGATTCTTCTTTTCTCTGCATCGGTTGACAAATTTAATCCAATTTCAAATTTAACCTAATTTCTTATTTGGATGTATCTGTACTGTCTTGTATTCTGACTGCTGAGACTGCACTGACTTATGAAAATTGAATATGAAACTGTGAATAAGCCAAATTTTCTAAAATTATTTGTAATGACCTGCTAAGGATATTCCTATTTTTATTTGTTGAAAAAAAATCTGATCCATTAAGAGGAGCCTTGGGCTTTTTAAGAAGACCGATACTGGCATAAAAACGGAAGGACCCTTTGATTCCTACTATGGACAAATGGTTGCAGAAGTTAATGGATTTGACTGAAATGGCAAAATAGAAACATAGAAAATATAGAAGATTGACGGTAGAAAAAGACCTCATGGTCCATCTAGTCTGCCCTTATACATAAGAACAAGGGGGCACAATCTGAAGTTAGTTGGGGGAAAGATCAAAAGCAACAGGAGAAAATATTATTTTACTGAAAGAGTAGTAGATCCTTGGAACAAACTTCCAGCAGACGTGGTTGGTAAATCCACAGTAACTGAATTTAAACATGCCTGGGATAAAAATATATCCATCCTAAGATAAAATACAAAAAATAGTATAACGGCAGACTAGATGGATCATGAGGTCTTTTTCTGCCGTCAGTCTTCTATGTTTCTATGTTTCTACTATTTCCTAAAATTGACTCCGTTGATTAAAGAAAAGAATGTAAGTACTTTTGTTTCTACTTGGGGACTGCTTCTGAACTTCATGCTTGAAGTGGAAAAGAACAAAACATTGATTTTGAGTTTTACCAAGTAGATTGATAGATCTTTGCAAAAATGACTTGTTCATATTATTATGAAGAAAGCAAAAAGTGATTTCATAGTAATGCATTATTTTACTGCAACAGAGAGGATCGGAGTTAATGCTTCTTTTTTCTTTTCTTTTTTCTTACCCTTCCTCACTTTTCTTCCCCCTTTTCCTCCCCATACACAGGGATGGGCTGCTGCCTAGATGGGGGAGGATGCAGTGGGATAGCAAAAATGGAGCTCCACCCCAGAACACCCAATTTGCACTGAAAGATGTTGAAAGAAAACACAGGGCAACCTGCACAAGCCACGCCCACAGTGTGGTGGTAAAAATTGTGGTAGCCCTTCACTGTCCATACAATAATTTAAAACTCAATGAAATGTTAAACAGGAAGAAGGAGGAGAAGCAGGAGGAGGAGAAGAGGAGGAGGAGGAGGAGGAAGAGGGGGAAGAGGAGAGGAAGAAAAAGAGGAAGAGAAGGAGAAGGAGGAGTGGGGAGGAGGAGGAGGAAGGGAAAGAGGAAAAGAAGGAGAAGGAGAAAGAGAAAGAGAAAGATGAAGAGAAGACCACCAAAACTGGCTACTTTTTCATCACTTCTGAGAATGGTCATATGAAGTCACTAGCTGGAAACTGATTGGTTGAAGCTCTGTTCTAAAAACGAGGAGCAGAAGAAATGGATTTATTGTGATCAAGGCATATTCTCTAACTTCTGTGACTTAATTCATATTAATGTTTATTTTTAGAATAAATGGTACACTTGTATATTCCATAAAAATATACATATGCTGGATTATACTGTGTACATCAATTATCCAACTTCTTTGTTCTGCTAACCACAGAAAGTGGTCTTTTTATTTGAGATGTTTTCAAAATGAAAATCCTTCCTTCCTTTGTTGTTGCTTCCAGTCAGCATTCTGTCATTTTTTCAAGAACTTATTTGTAACAAGGAGGTCAGGATTTGTCAAGTGTATTCCATCATATGGCTTATTGTTGGCAGTTCAGGCTTTTGGTAATATTTTTACATAGTTTGAGGTTCTGTGCATCACTTTGCAAATTACCTATAAGTCATTACTAATTTGCAGACATGAAACTAAATGCAATACAACCTGGAATGGGTCAGGGTGTGTTTATAGGGATTGTGTTAAATGAAAGAAAACTCAGGTTGCCCAGGTCCAGCAACCAGGCGAGGCAATGTGAGTGTGAGTATGACACAAGTATATGACTCAGCAATCTGGTATGTGTGTGTGTGTGTGTTTTTAAAAAAAACTTTTCCAAGATTTCAGTGGCAAATATACACAGAACATACAATCGACAGACTTTTAAAACCCAATATTGACTGTCGTTTTTAACTGTTCCCTTTAATAGGTTCTGACTCTCTGCTTTAAATTTGGTTCAGTGCTTTATTTTAAATGTTACTAAGCATTTCATGTATATCTTAACTCTTGCTCAGGAATTTAAGGTGGGTTATTTAGTACTCACTGCCCTATTTTGTATTTCTACAGAAACCCCTCTATAAGATAGTTTGGGCTATGAGAGTGTAACTGGCTCCAAACCACGAAACTTAGGCATACTTATTTGTAGTTCAGCACCTTATGGAATTCATTCATTCATTCATTCATTCATTCATTCATTCATTCATTCATTCATTCATTCAGCATTGATAAATAAACCAGTCAGGCAGCTGTAGCCTAGATTTCTTAGAATTATTATTATTTTCTCTTTTCCTTTACCCATGAAGGATGTAAATAGGAAAATAAGACACATGCAGAACAGTTGTGGCAGCCTGTATTGCATTGTGAAAACCTAACACTCATGGTTTGTATATCACAATTTATGGCTTAGTATATTGTTTGGTGCAGTTGTTAAGTTGCTGGAGTTTACCAGGTGAAGAGTATAGAAAGACGAGTTTGACAAAAATATTCAAGAGCTGGTGTTTGGGTAAAAAGAGTGGAGACATTCCTCAATTTCAGAGATAACATTCAGAAACTGTTCAGGAAAATGCCTCTCTAATTCACAGGCATATAGAAAGTGGGAGGAGGTAGAGCATAAACAGACTTTAAATTTCATATTTTTGTTATTATTAACTTTCATGTGAGATGGTTATAAGACAGGGAGGGAGGGAGGGTGGGAGAGAGAGAGAGAGATCAATGCAGTCCTATCTATCTATCTATCTATCTATCTATCTATCTATCTATCTATCTATCTATCTATCTATCTATCTATCTATCTATCTATCTATCTATCTACCTACCTACCTACCTACCTACCTATCTATCTATCTATCTATCATTTGACTTTTATACCGCCCCTCTCTGAGGACTTGGGGTGGCTCACAACATGTAAAAAAACTCATAACATCTAAAACCAATTAATTTAAAACCAATTAATCTAAAACTCCAATAACAATAAAATCAGTTGCTACCATTTATACAGTGAACATACATTACATACGGTCTTCCTGTGTAGTTGGTCTTCTGATCTGTTCTATCTAGTGGGTGGATTCAGACTGGTTTGGACTGGTTTGCCCAAACTAGTAGTGACCAAATTGTAGTGTCACAATGGCATCAGTGAACTGGATCAGTCAATGCTGGTCCGTGGACTCTGCCATCTTTTTTTATTTTAAAAAAAAATTCTTTCCTTCTGAGCATGCAGAGGAGCCGAATTCTGGCACTATGCATACAGTCGCCATTTTTTTTCAGCTTTGTTTTTTGTTTTTTTTTAAACATTTCTTTCTGGATTTTTCATTACTGCACACGAGGTAAATTGGAATCTACCCTTGGGTTGATACTGAGAGATTGAGAGTTCTAGCCCTTCTGTGGGCATGGAAACCAGGTAGATGGTTAAGGTGCAAGAAATAAAAGTGGGAACTAGTAAATGAACTAATTATGGAAAATTGGCCAATGCTTACCATATCCCCCCACCCATGTCACATTTTACAAGATGAAAAAAAAATCTCCTCTAAACAAAAACTGCAAAAATATTCTGCCTTATGAAACAAGAGTTGCAAAGATCAGTTCTGTTTATGGTACATTATGGCATCTAAATTGCATTTTTTATTCCTAGCCCAACTTATATTTCTCAAGAAGCCTTCCCTGGACCCAGCCGTACTTAATAACTACCGTCCAGTCTCCAACCTTCCCCATAAAGGGGAAGTCGAGAAGGTTGTCGAGAAGGTGGTGGCACTCCAGCTCCAGTGATCCTTGGAAGAAGCCGATTATCTAGGTCCCCAGCAGTCGGGTTTCAGGCCCGGTTACAGCATGGAAACTGCTTTGGTCGCGTTGATGGATGATCTCTGGCGGGCCCAGGACAGGGGTTTATCCTCTGTCCTGGTGCTTCTTGACCTCTCAGCGGCTTTCGATACCATCGACCATGGTATCCTTCTGCACCGTCTGGAGAGGTTGGGGGTGGGAGGCACTGTTCTTCAGTGGTTCTCCTCCTACCTCTCCGGTTGGTCGCAGTCAGTGTTAGTGGGGGGTCAGAGGTCGACTCCGAGGTCTCTCCCTTGTGGGGTGCCTCAGGGGTCGGTCCTCTCCCCCCTGCTATTTAATATCTACATGAAACCCCTGGGTGAGATCATCCAAGGGCATGGGGTGAGGTATCATCAGTACGCTGATGATACCCAGCTTTACATCTCCACCCCATGTCCAGTCAACGAAGCAGTGGAAGTGATGTGCCGGTGCCTGGAGGCTGTTGGGGCCTGGATGGGTGTCAACAGACTCAAACTCAACCCGGATAAGACGGAGTGGCTGTGGGTTTTGCCTCCCAAGGACAATCCCATCTGTCCTTCCATTACCCTGGGGGGGGGGGAACTATCGACCCCCTCAGAGAGGGTCCGCAACTTGGGCGTCCTCCTCGATCCACAGCTCACATTAGAGAACCATCTTTCAGCTGTGGCAAGGGGGGCGTTTGCCCAGGTTCGCCTGGTGCACCAGTTGCGGCCCTATTTGGACCGGGACTCACTACTCACAGTCACTCATGCCCTCATCACCTCGAGGTTCGACTACTGTAATGCTCTCTACATGGGGCTACCTTTGAAAAGTGTTCGGAAACTTCAGATTGTGCAGAATGCAGCTGCGAGAGCAGTCATGGGCCTACCTAGGTATGCCCATGTTTCAACAACACTCCGCAGTCTGCATTGGTTGCCGATCAACTTCCGGTCACAATTCAAAGTGTTGGTTATGACCTTTAAAGCCCTTCATGGCACTGGACCAGAATATCTCTGAGACCGCCTGCTGCCGCACAAATCCCAGCGACAGATTAGGTCCCACAGAGTGGGCCTTCTCCGGGTCCCGTCAGCTAAACAATGTCAGTTGGCGGGCCCCAGGGGAAGAGCCTTCTCTGTGGTGGCCCCGGCCCTCTGGAACCAACTCTTCCCGGAGATTAGAACTGCCCCTACTCTCCTTGCCTTTCGTAAGCTCCTTAAGACCCACCTGTGTCGTCAGGCATGGGGGAACTGAGACATCTCCCCCGGGCATATACAATTTATGAATGGTATGTGTGTGTATGTATGTGTGTTTAGAAAATGGGGTCTTTTAAATGTTTTTAGTAGAATTTAGATTTGTTGTAAACTGTTTTTTCACTTTGTTGTGAGCCGCCCCGAGTCTGCGGAGAGGGGCGGCATACAAATCTAAATAAACATAAACATTTTAGTTGAACTAGGAAATGCAATTGAACCTAACTCAAGGGCATCCATAGGGTTGGCAAAGATGTCCTAGCATACTTGGAAGATATTAGTTTGAGGCAGGGGTGGGTTCTAACTTACTTTGCCAGGGGCTTGCTTCCTTCCATGCTGCATGGGCCACATGCATTGCACGCTGCACAACCACGTCATGCAAGCATGCATGTGCAGTGCTGTAATAATAATAATAATAATAATAATAATAATAATAATAATAATAATAATTTATTAGATTTGTATGCCGCCCCTCTCCGAAGACTCGGGGCGGCTAAATCAAGCTTCTCCACATGCGCTGAAGCAAAAAACAACAACTGCGTGCACAGAAGCCAAAACAAGATGGTGGCACCTATGGAGCCAGTTTGGGGGTGTGGCCCACCAGTGATCACTCCTGTTTCAGCAAGTGGGTGGAAATTCCTGCAACCGGTTCTATAGAACTGGAACAACCCACCTCTGATTTGAAGGATTCTGACATTGCCCATCTGAATTGTTTAAGACATGGAAATATCAGTTACCTCGTTAAATACAAGAGCTGTTAAGCTTACCTATAATTCCTGTGATTGGCAAACTAAATGTCACCTGCTTTAAAGAAGAATTACGTTCACAGGGGAAGTTAGAAAATTCTCTGAGGCCATTAAAAACTAAATTGTTGAAAGGTTCCAGAGAATTCAAAGCAGCCTACTAAGGCACAAGCTTTGAGGAACTGCTGAAAAGAAATGGATACCCTGTAATGAGCAAAGGTTGAGGTGATTAAAAAAGAAAAGGACTGAAGTGTTAACATTTTGGTACAGAAGTAGGAAAAAAAGTGTTTAAGGTGATAGAGATCTTTGCCTTAAAACAAAGTCATCCTTGAATAAAGAAATGTGTCGCCATTTTTAGATAATTAAAAAAAGTAAAGCACAGATGAACTAAGAAGCAAAATATTGATAAAAAGAATCAAAGTATGATTAAGAACTGGGAGGTGAGTAATTATTATCTTCAAAAAAGAAAAAAGAAAGATATAAGAGATAGTGTAATGCACATTAGGATTCATAATCCTCTAATGAAGTGCAATTATTTTTCTATTCAGAACACCTGCATTCAAATGTATGACAATTTTCCCCTCTTCACCACTATGACTCAGGATCTGAACATACTTTTGTATAAAAAGAAATAAAATATGTTTTGCTTATGCCCTAAATGAGGGAGAGGTTTTTCACCACTGTCCAAATGATCTTGCTCAAACCGGTATCTATTCACAAAATTTTTGTATGTGTATAAATATGTGATAAGTAGTGTTGGGCGAACCGAACCTACACAATTCGGGTCCATACCTTATCACTTCCTGGAATCCACGCCAAGGTAATCACTTCCTGGAAGTGATCACCTTGGCGTTCTTAGCAACCTGCTGGTATATGTGACATCAAAGCTCAGCCCCCGGAATCTCTTTGTGGGATTCCCCAGCTCCTTTTGCTTGCGGTGACACAAGCAAAGGGAGGTCTTTTCATGTAAAAAATTTTTAAAAAAATTTTACGTGAAAGGATTTTGCAGTGGCGCTGCAAGCAAACATAGAAACATAGAAACATAGAAGTGTGACGGCAGAAAAAGACCTCATGGTCCATCTAGTCTGCCCTTATACTATTTTCTGTATTTTATCTTAGGATGGATATATGTTTATCCCAGGCATGTTTAAATTCAGTTATTGTGGATTTATCTACCACATCTGCTGGAAGTTTGTTCCAAGGATCTACTACTCTTTCAGTAAAATAATATTTTCTCATGTTGCTTTTGATCTTTCCCCCAACTAACTTCAGATTGTGTCCCCTTGTTCTTGTGTTCACTTTCCTATTAAAAACACTTCCCTCCTGGACCTTATTTAACCCTTTAATATATTTAAATGTTTCGATCATGTCCCCCCTTTTCCTTCTGTCCTCCAGACTATACAGATTGAGTTCATTAAGTCTTTCCTGATACGTTTTATGCTTAAGACCTTCCACCATTCTTGTAGCCCGTCTTTGGACCCGTTCAATTTTGTCAATATCTTTTTGTAGGTGAGGTCTCCAGAACTGAACACAGTATTCCAAATGTGGTCTCACCAGCATTCTATATAGCGGGATCATAATCTCCCTCTTCCTGCTTGTTATACCTCTAGCTATGCAGCCAAGCATCCTACTTGCTTTCCCTACCGCCTGACTGCACTGTTCACCCATTTTGAGACTGTCAGAAATCACTACCCCTAAATCCTTTTCTTTTGAAGTATTTGCCAACACTGAACTGCCAATACAATACTCAGATTGAGGATTCCTTTTCCCCAAGTGCATTATTTTACATTTGAAACATTAAACTGCAGTTTCCATTGCTTAGACCATTTATCTAGTAAAGCTAAATCATTTACCATATTACAGACGCCTCCAGGAATATCAACCCTATTGCACACTTTAGAGTCATCGGCAAATAGGCAAACCTTCCCTACCAAACCTTCCCCTATGTCACTCACAAATATATTAAAAAGAATAGGACCCAGAACAGATCCTTGTGGCACACCGCTTGTAACCTGACTCTGCTCAGAATACTCGCCATTAACAATAACTCTCTGATGTCTACGCTTCAGCCAGCTGCAAATCCATTGAACTATCCAGGGATTAAGTTTTTTTTTTTAATTTTTACATGAAAAGACCTCCCTTTGCTTGCGGCACCGCTGCGGCGTCCTTTTTCGTAAAAAATATTGTTTTAAATTTTTACATGAAAGGACGCCACAGCGACACCACAAGCAAAGGGAGGTCCTTTCACATAAAAATAAAAAAAAATATTTTTACACGAAAGGACCTCCCTTTGCTTGCGGTGCTGCTGCAGCGTCCTTTTCGTAAAAAACATAAATAAATAAAAATTAAAAATTTGTAAAAATAAAAAACGACGGGATTCCGGGGGCAGAGCTTTGACGCCACGGACCGTTCGGCTTCAGGTTCGGGTTCGGCCAAACTTTGCGTGAAGTTCATCCGAACTCGCCGAACCCAAATACCATTGGGTTCGCCCATCACTAGTGATAAGTAACAGGTTGTTTGGGTTGTTATTATTAGGTGAGCTTTCTATAGCTTTCTTTATGAGACTCGGTATGAGTCTTTATGAGACTTAATGATTACACAGAGAGAGAGAGAGAGAGAGAGGAAGTAAAGACAAGATACACATAGAATCCAATTATAGAATTCACTTTAAAATAAATGCAAGAGAGATAGGGGTGGGGTGGAGGAGAAAGGTTATTCAGATGTCTATAGCACGAGATGCCTAGTTCTCAGTGAGTGGGGAGAAGTTATGAGTGGGCCATTCTTCCCAAATATGACTCTGTTTCTAGGATGCCAATTGATCTGTACATGATAATTGTGGTTACTATCTTGGTTTTTAGAATTAAAAAAATACTAGACATAAGAATTTACACTGCTGATGATAACATAAATGTGTACCAGCAATCTTAGAACTGATTATGCTGATTATTCTAACAAGCCTTTTGGAGTCCAGTTAAAAATAAAGATGATGTTAATTCTTCAAAAAAAACAAAAATGAAGAATTTACACTGCTGAAACATGTAATTTTCTTTGTTTGGTAGTAAAGAAATAAAATACATTTCCTAATTAGTTTGGGGCGGGGGATCCTCTTTTCCCTTTCCGCAGAATATTCAGGGAAAGACATCCTTAGAAAAACCTTATTCACAGTGGCTCCAATTTTTTTGAAGCAGAGTAAAAGAATATAGTCTCTATCGGATCATCACTTTCAAATAATACAGTTTTTATATGAGGGTGTTGTGGGGGTTTTTTTGGGGGGGGTGTAGGTTTAGAAAGAGATATTTTATCTCTCATGGGCTGCACTTGTGTTTTATCCTTCAGTTATTTCTTAGAAACTGCATTGAAAATGGAGTCTGATAACACTGTTGCCCAAATCTTTATAATAGTAAACATTTGGCCAGCTGACTGTTTCCTTGGTGTGTATCAGAGAAAGTTCATTCTGCTGGGCTGCAGCTCTTTGTGTGCATGTGCCTCTGTATGAGATGGTGGTAGGAATATCATATGTAGATATATCCACAGAAACAAATTGTGATACCCTTACTGCTGTCAAAAAGGAGGATACCAACACCGTGGCTGCCCTCTTGGCCCTTTCCAGAAAGGAGTAAGAAAGGGCAGGTGGCAAACCTTCTCAGAGTGTAATCAAACAGTTATTAGGTTTTCTGACCCCCCCCCAGTCCTTCTACATCCCAGAGAGAGTAATTAGAGGATGCTATGATTTGACAAAACCTACTTGCCTTTCCATAAGACATTTTTCTTAAATCAACTAGGCAGTTTGCTCCTCACCACAGCCCCAAGTATGAGCGCAGTCAATAGATGAGTCAATCAAACATACAGGAACCTACTCTGTCCCTATTTTTATCTATTTATTATAGCTGTATCCTGTCTTTATTACTTTATGAGAGAGAGAGAGGGAGAGAGAGAGAGAGAGAGAGAGAGAGACAGAAAGAGAGACAGAGAGACAGAGAGACAGAGAGACAGAGACAGAGAGAATAAAATAGAGTAGAATAGAATAGAATTTTATTGGCCAGGTGTGATTGGACACCCAAGGAATTTGTCTTGGTGCATATGCTCTCAGCGTACATAAAAAAAAAGATACATTTGTCAAGAGTCATGTGGTACAACACTTAATGATTGTCATAGGGGTCAACTACGCAATGAAGAAACAATCAATATTAATAAAAATCTTAGGATACAAGCAACACGTTACAGTCATACAGTCCTAAGTGGGAGGAAAAGGATGATAGGAATGATGAGAAAAACTAGTAGAATAGAAGTGCAGATTTAGTAAAAAGTCTGACAGTGTTGAGGGAAATATTTGTTTAGTAGAGTGATTGCGTTCGGGGAAAAAAACTGTTCTTGTGTTTAGTTGTCTTGGTGTGCAGTGCTTTGTAGCGACATTTTGAGGGTAGGAGTTGAAACAGTTTATAGCCCGGATGCGAGTGGTCAGTAAATATTTTCCCTGCCCTCTTTTTGACTTGTGCAGTATACAGGTCCTCAATGGAAGGCAGGTTGGCAGCAATTGTTTTTTCTGCAGTTCTGATTATCCTCTGAAGTCTGTGTCAGTCCTGTTGGATTACAGCACCAAACCAGACGGTTATAGATGTGCAGATGACAGACTCAATGATTCCTCTGTAGAACTGTATCAGCAGCTCCTTGGGCAGTTTGAGCTTCCTGAGCTGGCACTGAAAGAACATTCTTTGTTGTGCTTTTTTGATGATGTTTTGATGTTAGGTGACCATTTTAGGTCTTGAGATATGATAGAACTTAGAAATTTGAAGGTCTCTACTGTTGATACTGTGTTGTCTAGTATTGTGAGAGGTGGAAGGGTGGAAGGGAGACAGAGATTCTACGGAGAGGGGCGACAAACAAATCTAATAAATAAAATCTAATAAATAAGAGAGACAGAGAGAAACTGGTCCAAAGTCACGCAGATGGCTTTCATTCCTAAGGTGAGACGAGAACTCACAGTCTCTTGGTTTCTACTTATCTCTATATATCCCTACTAGGAGTAAAAAAAGTGATCCACTCTTAATTGTATTTAGCACAGAGTATCCATTACATAGGGATGCGGTGGCTCAATGGCTAACACACTGAGCTTGTCAATCGAAAGGTTGGCAGGTCAGCGGTTTGAATCCCTAGTGCTGTGAAGTGAGGTGAGCTGCCATTACTTGCCCCAGCTTCTGCCAACCTAGCAGTTCGAAAGCACATAAAAAATGCAAGTAGTAAAATAGGGATCACCTTTTATAACAGCATTCCATGTACCTTTGCCATTTAGTCATGCCATTCACATGACCACAGAGATGTCTTCAGACAGTGCTGGCTCTTCGAATTTGAAACAGAGGTGAGCATCACCCCCTAGAGTTGGGAATGGCTACGAAACTATGTGATTGTGCTTCATAAATCGATACTTAGAGCTTGAAAATTAATGAGTAGTTACAATCAGCTTATCTTCTCCCTTTCTTTCCCTTAGCCTTGCCACAGAGAAGCATCTCCTATGCTATCCCACTTCCCGCATGACCTACAGATCTTTACAAAACATCTTTAAATGTTTTTCTGCGCTTTTTACCTCTTTCCCCTTTAACTGGTGTTACAGTAAAAGGAAAACATTTGTCTGAACTGAGGAGGAAAATAAGTTGGCGCCGGGAGGGGGGAATATGCCTCTGTCTACCAGCATCCATCAGTATTAATATGACTAGCATCCTGTCAGTGTGCGAGAGAGTTGAGGGGGGTTTGGAATTTCAAATAGTATTTGCTGTGTGAGCAAGAAGGGGACAGGAAGAATTCTTGCTGTGGCTTAGCTAAACTGTTCTGTGGTAAAGCTGCTTTGCTGCTGTGAAAATAAAAGTGAAAGTGAATCTCCTCTCCTTTGGTTATGTTTTGCATTTGGAACAGATTTGTTTTCGACGGGGAAGGGGAGTAGATCTCCTTAGCATCAGAGTATATTAATAATAATATAGGAAATACTAATGCTCTGATGGTTATTTTGAAAAATCCTTTCTCAATGAGCACCTAAAAGGCAAGAGGAACATACATGCCAAATTTGAAATTAACATATAGCCCCTCCTTGGTACAAAGCTGAAGGGATCAGTTCCTGTGGCCTAGAGGTTAATTCTCTGCTGCAGAAGCTACAGGATCAAATCCCAGTAAGGGTATGCTTAGCTGATGAGGCCAGAACAAGGCTGAAATAGTGGTATCCTTGTCTCCCTTAATTTTAAAAACTCAGCAAATAAATATATATATATATGTGATATATATTACATAGTTTCAGGTTTTCCAAAATAAATATGAAACTAGTTTTTGATAGTTTTTGTGAAACATTTTGATATTTCAAAGATAAAAAAAAAATGATAGTTTTTGTGGAACACTTTTTTAAAATAGTAGAAATCTGACGTAAAGGAAAGCTTGTTGGTTTGACTATTTCCTAAGAGTTAATATGATTACAGTGGAACCCCGACATAAGAGCTGCTCTACTTAAGAGCAACTCAAGATAAGAGCTGGGAGGGGAGAGATATTTTTGTTCTACTTACAAGCCCAAATTCGAGATACAAGCGCCAAGGAGCTGTCTCCTGAAGCCAAACGCTAACTTCCGCGTTCGGCTTCAGGAGACAGCTGCGAAGCGGCGCGCGTGTTTTAAAAGGTTGCAGCCGGCCTGGGGGGCTCGGGGGGATGCTTGCAGCTTTCTTTCTTGCTCTTTTTCTTTCTCTCTTTTACCTTCCCTTCCTCTATTTCTTCTTTTCTTTCTCCTTCCCACCTTCTTCCCTCCCTCCCTCCCTCCCTTCACTCATTCCTCTCTTACTCTCCCCTTTCATAAGTTTCCTTGCTTCCTTCCTCTGTTCCTGTCCCTTCCCCCTTTCTTTCTTTCTTTCTTTCTTTCTTTCTTTCTTTCTTTCTTTCTTTCTTTCTTTCTTTCTTGCTCTTTTTCTTTCTCTCTTTTACCTTCCCTTCCTCTATTTCTTCTTTTCTTTCTCCTTCCCACCTTCTTCCCTCCCTCCCTCCCTTCACTCATTCCTCTCTTACTCTCCCCTTTCATAAGTTTCCTTCCTTCCTTCCTCTGTTCCTGTCCCTTCCCTCTTTCCTTCCTTCCTTCCCACCCTCCGTCCATTCATTCACCCATTCCTCTCTTGATCGCTTAAAGCCGGTCCCTGGTGCAAAAAGGGTTGGGGACCTCTGTCCTACAGGATTGGGTGGCAGAGAAGTTGAACATATGTAAATTTAAAAGTTTAAGAAAGTTTACAAGTTAAGTGAAAGAAACTTCATTATTCATTTATATGTACATGTACATTTCTTCATTAAAAACATGTCTTTCTGCATAATTTAGACTAACTTTGTGAGTTTTTTGAGGGCTGGAACCAATTAAAATTATTTACATTAATTCCTATGGGGAAAAGTCGTTCGAGATAAGAGCTGCTCGACTTAAGAGCCCAGGTCCGGAACAAATTAAACTCGTATCTCGAGGTACCACTGTATTATATTTACCTTAATGAAAGACTAGAGCTGCTCCCCTCTCAAATAATTTATCTTTAAAATGGAAGAATTCTCTTAGATATATTAAGATTCACTAAGAATCTAAAAATATGATAATGGCAGCAGCTGAGCCCTCCCCCCCATCTCATCATCCTATTTTGGGGAAAACCATTCAAGTTCAATTTCTTTTTGCATAAATATGTATGTTAATGCTTTCCTGGGAGCTATTATTCCAATTCTATATCAAGGGCAGCTAATAGTTCACTTCTGGGTTCATTTCAAAGTTCTACCCATCATGTCTAAAACCTTCTATTAGAAAATTCTATTAGAAAATCTGTAGCACCAGAAATTGTAATTTTGAATGTGACAGAGGGAAGTTAGTATATTCATGACTGGGGAGTAATCAGATAAACCATTTTTTAATTTTAATTATAGAGTATATAAATATAACATAAAGCAAATTCAAAATTTGATTTTATTCTGCCCTCTAACTATCCAAAGGCTGAATGTGAATCTAAGCCTTCCAAAAAGTTGCAGCACTAGCAATAACATTTAGACTTATATAGCTTTATATAGTCTATGGAGAGGGGCGGCATACAAATCTAATAAATAATAATAATAATAATAATAATAATAATAATAATAATAATAATAATAATAGTCTCTAAGCAGTTTACAGATTCAGCATATTGTCCTCAATAATCTCAGTCCTCATTAATAATTTTTTTTAAAAAAAATCTCCAGGTTCCATATTTGGTAGATAGAAACAATTGTTTCATTATATTTAGTTTCCACTTTCTCAGAAGAATGATGCCCAAATGTGAATGGAGAAAGCTACCTCTTGCACTTAATGCCATAATAGCAAAAGTAAAAAGGGTTGTAAATCTCACACACTGCAACTGAAGACTGTTATTTAATGTAAATTAACATTTTTATACCATTGAGTACTTTTGGGAGTGAGCCACTGGCATATTACTAGGGACTCCTGACTATTAAAAAAATTGCACACCCTGTTCTGAAAAATTTAGGAGTTGAATGCTTGGGTTGATATTGTCCTAATACTTAATAGTCATGATTTTTTCTGAATATGTAAGTGGTTTAGTTTTGAGATAGCATAAGTTTGCAATGTTAGGATATAGAGCACAAACATATTCCAAACATATTAACCTGGAATAAATCGCTCAAATAATAAACTTTGTGTAAGATTTTGTTGCTAAAGAACAAGAGAATATAACTTGATTCACAAAAGCAACATGAGATTATTTATGCTTCCACTTCAGAAAATGTGAATGAATGTGTCTGAATAGTCTAACAATTGACAACTCCAAATCTCAACCAGAAAATGCTCTGTCTTACACATTGACAACAAAAATCAACACCAAATACAATCTTGGCAGATCCGAACCCTCACTCTGTCAAGGACCTAGGAGTACTCATCTCAAATGATTTAAGCCCCAGAACTCACTGAAACAGCATTGCCAAAAAGGCATTAAGAGTTGTTAACCAAATTGTGTAAAGCTTCTTCTCCCATAACATTGCTCTGTTAACCAGGGCATAGAAAGCCTTTCCAGACAAATTCTCGAGTATAGCTCATCTGCCTAGAATCCACATTGTATATCGGGAATTATCATAATTGAATGAGTCCAGAGATGTTTCTACTCCTCTGCTCACAACAGAATACCTTATGCCACCAGGCTTGAAATTTTGAGCTTGGACAACCTAGAATGACACCGACTATGGTTTGACCTAAATATAGTACACAACATTGTCTGCCACAACATCCTACCTGTCAGTGACAACCTCAATAATACATGGGCAAGCAATAGACACAACTCAAGGTAAACTGCTCCAAATTAGATTGCAGAAAATACAAGTGGTCAACACCTGGAATTCTCTTCTAGCTGACTGGGTAATTGGAAATACCATATATTTGTTCAATAGTAATGCACTTGAATTATGTTTCACTTAGAGAGAATTTTCATTGGTTGAACACATTGGCACGTGAGTCAAGTATTTAGAAACACAGCAGAACACTTTGGTGAAGATTTTGCTCACAAACTGAAGTACTGATGCAGATGTCAGACTTTGCATTAGACCCAACAGTAAATTTCCACTCTCCAGCTGGCTTTCAGGAGCAACTGACATAAAAGACTTCATCTCTGACGAGGCTTAGAAAAGCTGTTCTTTCTGTTCCTGAACACAAAAATCAAAACATCTGTGCTTTTTCCCCCAAAGAGCAACTGGACTTTCCTGGGGGTTTTTTTTTTCCTTTGAAAATGTTTTGCTTCTCATCCAAGAAGCTTCTTCAGAACTTCAGGAGCTTCTTGGGTGTGAAGTGAAACATTGTCAAATAAAATAGCAAGGAAGTCCAATTGCCTTTTGGGAAAAAAAAACATCTTTAGGACAATCATGACCTGGATGATTGAGAATCTGCATAGACAAAAAAAAATCAAACTCTCTCTGTCTCTGTCTCTCTCTCTCTCTCACACACACACACACAATGCTCATGGTTTAAATCCTATCTTTCCTTCCCTTTTCATGAACTGTTGACAAATTTTCCCCATCCATGAAGTTATTCAATATTTTTAAAATGGCCTAACAAGCACATCTGGCTCCTCTTTATCAGCTTCAGCCATGATAGGTGAAATTTTTCTTTCCATGGTAAAATTACAGATGTAGTGGTGAGAAAACCACAGCAATGAATTCCTACCCTTTCCCAAGCATACTTCTATAATTATGATTGTACCAAAAAAAAGAGAGAGCACTGTGGCTTATCCCATTTATTTATGGGGTACTTAATCAGCTTTGTTTTACTGGACCAGATGATTAAAATACCTTGTATGAACACCTTGTTTGGAAAATAATTTCTAGTACATATTTTATGTTACATTCCTTGGCT
The DNA here is from genome assembly GCF_031021105.1 of Erythrolamprus reginae. Taxonomy (NCBI): domain Eukaryota; kingdom Metazoa; phylum Chordata; class Lepidosauria; order Squamata; family Dipsadidae; genus Erythrolamprus; species Erythrolamprus reginae. Next base: position 276,166,209 of record NC_091950.1, on the reverse strand, counting down.
GCCAACACATGTGTGAAATCTCTCTACCCTTTCTCTCTTTCTCTCTCTCATTTTCTGAATTTCTAGTACATATTTTGTGTGATTATCGTTTGGCTGCCAATAAATGTGCAACATTTCTCTTCTCTTTTTTTTCTCTCAATCGTTATACTAAAGTAGCGTTACTTAGTTACTCCTCAATACACTGTGATTTTGAAACTTTCTATCTCTTTGTAGATGGCACTTTGCTGTTCCACCCACCGCTCAGTTTCATCTGCTCATAAAGCAATTCTCATTTATGCCTCCCACAATTCTTTCCCCATTCCTGAAGTTTTTGTCCTTTCCTCCCTTCGTACATTATAATGTCTCAGGATGATCACTATTATCCTTAATTAGGATCCTTAATTAGGATTGCACTTCATCATGCATCTCTATCCTCTCTCCCACCCGCATCTAAAAACTGAACCCTAATAGCCTTTTTGTCCTTGCCTCATTCCCCTCTGCCCACTGAAGAATGCCAGTCACTCTTCAGTGAGCATCTAAATACAAATGTTATATATTTGACTATGGAGTATGACTGTATTACAATGGTAAGATGCTGTCTAGGTGAGAGAAAAGGAAATCAGAAAATAGAAAAGAACATGGTTAGTGTTCAAGGACATGTAACTGGAGTAGTGTATATATAATATTTATCTTAGTTTTAAATTCCTTTATATGTTGAAAATTACAGTAAGTAATAGGAAGCTGATTGATAGCCCATGGGCACAGTTACAATAGGGCTTAATTCCTGCTGTTTCAAGCACTGATGAATTTATATTTAGGCATAGTAAATTAGTGGCCAAATCAGAGAAAGAGAAGGAGAAGGAGCTGTTGTTGTTGTTGTTGTTGTTAATGTTAAAGTTATTCATTTGGTAGAGTCTGACTCTTGGTAATTATATGGGGCAGGCCTCTCCTAAGGGTGGGTTCCACTTACCTTTGCAATCGGTTCACATCTCAACATTTCGTGTGCATCCCCTCATGCAATTTTACTTCCACACATGCTCAGTAGCAGGATTCAACCTAAAACATAGCTGAGGAGTTGATCAACTTTGCTTCAGTGAAGAAATAAAGGTCAGTATTAACCTGAGGGCAGGCAGGAGGGCCCTTTTTCAAGCAGTGGAAGAGGAGAAGCCATCAAAACAGGGAAAAATTAACTATTTTTGTTTAAGATGGCAGCATCCATGCAGCAGCACTGACCATGATGTCACCAGTGGGTTGCTACTGGTTCAGGTCATCCGGTCCAAACAGGGAGGAATCCACCCCTGGGTTTCTCCACATCTTTTTTTCTCCTCTACATCACATACAAATCAATATGCATATACCTTAAATATTAAAATAAAATACATAGTTATACATTTTTATCAATCATTCAAAAATCCCATCTTATTCTGCCCTAACAATAAACAATCATCAGTCTGCCCCCTTTTTTCTCTTGCACTCCCCTCCGTCTCTATCTCCTCCTACCTTCTTACTCCTTCACTCCCCCTCTACCTCTCTCTATTCCTTCTCTTCCCCCCCTGCTACTTCCTCTTCCACCTTCTTTACCTTTCCCAGAGTGATTTTTGTCCTAACTCACCTCATAATTAGCAGACTGACGGTATATTCTCAAATTCTAAACTAGCAGTGGCTCTTCCAAAAATTCTTATTATTGTGTCATTTACTTATATAAGACTCTCTCTTCTAGGTATATGTCACCCCCCAAAAAAAAGCTACATTCAAAAAGAAAACCTAGTTTTGTCTTCTGATCCTCCATCAATTAAATCTAAAATTTAACTCCAACTTAACCACTGTTAGCTTAGCTTTCCAAAATAATAATAATTTCTTGTGCCTCTTAATTTTAGGCCTATTGCTTCATCCCCTTCCTTAATCACTTTCCTCATTGTTTGTTTTTCTTTTCTTCCTTTTATCACAACTAACTGCCTCTAAAATACATTTTGACTTATAATTTATCATAATATCTCATACTCATATTAATTATACATATACCTTTCAACTCTTCTTATTAATAATCAAGATTCATATATTATTTCAGATCAATTAGTTGTTCAGACTTCCACCTATTGAATTTCAAATTTTCCATTTAAACACGTCTCGTATATAAGGGTAATTTCTACTTCAGTAGGTATTAAAGCAAAGATTAATCAAACAGTATTGTCTATTCCTTCCTATAATATATAGTATTATATTATACAAAAGGAACAAAACTCTTAACAAAGTAATTATATTAATTATATATATCAAATAGTAGTATCAAAATTCATTATATTATTTCAAATCAAATTACACTTTCACTTAATAAATTTTAATAAATTTTCACATAGTAAATTTTTTAATTTTTCTTTAAGCAAATCTCTTGTATAAAGATAACTTCTAGCTCAGTATTTATTAAATTAAAAAAGAAAAAAAGCTTAATTATTATTACCTATTCATTCCTCTAGTATGCAATGTTGTGTAATACAAAAGAAACAAAGAAATCTTGATCCAGTAATTATATTAATTATGTATATCAAATTCTAAATGCTTCATATTCTTATCACTATTAAGTCTAATTTAATAATTATCATAAAAAGAAAAAAGGAGCAATTCTATAATGCTCCAACACCCATCATCCATTTTCTTTTAATTTCTCCATTCTTCTCTTTTTATTTATGTATTTTCTCCATCCCCATATCCTTCTTTCTTTTCATTTACTTCCATAACGATATCTGCTCTACATTCCCAAGGATTTCACTTTAGAATCATCTTCCCACTTGACTCCAATCTTTCTAATTTAATCCTGCTATTTGTGGCCATTGCAGCTAGGATGACACTTAATATCGTCTTCTGTTCATTGCAGGCCAAAAGGACAAAGCTGGGTCCATGGGGGATTTGCTGCCTCCCCCCCAACTTACCAGCAGGTGCCTCTCTTTTCCCCTACCCCTACAGGGTGGTCCTGGCCCAGTTCTGGCTGAACCGGGTCTCCTAGTAGCATGGATATTGGGGTTTCCCAGCAGAGTGCAGGGATCTTTGTAGCGCTGTGGTGTTGGCCATGTCCCTTCCTTCCTACATCTTTCAATCATTAAGTTTTCTAGACTCTGGCTGGTGTCAGCTTCGATAGTGTCCAGCTATCATGTTCTTGGGTGGCCTGGTTTCCTTTTACCCATAACTCTTCCCACCAAATTGCTTTCTCTAGTGAATTCCACCACATGCTATGGCCTACGTAAGTGAAACAACGCAGAAAAGAACAAAATGTAAATATGAATGGTTCTCCTCCACTAAAAGTGATCATCTGACAATCTGGCTATATTCTAATCATACATCAGAGCCACCTTAAAATTTGAAACTTGACCTTGGTAACTGATTCATTTTATATTAACATTACACATTAACATATCCATTCTGTACCTTTTTGGTACAAGGAAGAACAGGGCAATAGTGATAAAAATCTGGAATGTTCTGTGGTTGTATGCAGCTTTGACTCATAATGTATCTTTTTCTTTTATGTACGCTGAGAGCTTATGCACAAAGACAAATTCCTTGTGTGTCCAATCACACTTGGCCAATAAAATTCTATTCTATGCTATAATACATTATCCCAGCTAAAAAAATATAGCACATTCTGCCCATTTTCCATTGCTCATCTGGCTCTGAGAGTTAGTGGAAAAAATAAGGCTAGAATAGAATGCTCCAAGAAGGATTATATTTACACATATTTTGACATAATTTCATATTAATATTTTCATATTAGGACTACCTCTGTTTCTTTAAAAGAAAAGGAAACTGAGCTAGTGCACAAATTGGAAAGGCAAAGAAAATTTGCACAACGTGCAGGATCATAGAAAGCTACCCCCCCAAAATAAATAAATAAATAAATAAATAAAAGACAAATCTGGTAGAAATGTCTTGTGAGACTGGCAAGTAGAGAATGTAGAAATAATATCTCTACCACTTTGTCATTGTGGTCATTAATTGTTCTGGGTCTTGTATATGTCTCCCAGAGTCATTGTTGTGAGGGTTGTGATATGAATTTATTTGTGTTTTTTTGTAAATAAATAAAATGATAAAAATATATAAAAATGTATCCTAAACACATATTTCATTGTTGAATCCAAACATTCCAGGAGAAACTAACTTTTGTCTATAATTACATGTACTCAAAAGAACCTATCTAATTATATATCCATTAGTCTGTAGATGTCTATCTGTGTATCTACACATCTGTCATTATCTATCTATCTATCTATCTATCTATCTATCTATCTATCTATCTATCCACCTAGCCATCCAACATTCTTTCATCTATGCCATTCATCCATCCATCCATCTTTCTCTCACTTGTCTATCTGTTTGTTATCTCTCTCTTTCATCTATTTATTTATCTATAATCTATCTATCATCTATCCATCTATCATATATATATATATATATATATATGTATGTCTGTCTGTCTGTCTGTCTGTCTGTCTGTCTGTCTGTCTGTCTGTCTGTCTGTCTGTCTGTCTGTCTATCTATCTATCTATCTATCTATCCATCCATCTATCATCTATCTACCACCTGGCTATTTTATTGGGCTTACAAGTTATTCCAATTGTAATCCTGTCTAAACAAGATGAAGGTCAGTGTCTGTAAATTGCATTTAAAATTATATAATAAAAGAAACCCCATGAATAATATTGCTTAATTTACATATGACATTAAAGAAAGAGTTTCTGCAATGCTTTATCAAAGGTCTAATGTAGCCCTAAAATGACCTGAGACAATCCTCTTGTGCCTTCCCTGCATGTGGCTGTGAAAGAGCTGTTTTAGCTGGGGAATAAATTCAGATTATATACTGAAGAAATCAGAAGCATCGGTAGGGCAATCCTGGGAGAATAAAACAAGTCTCATATCAAGCAAACTTTTAAAGGGAAGAAAATAATAAATTAAACCACTTTCCCTATAAAAAGTTAAATGCGCTTGAAGTAAATCTCTTTAATTCAAACGTTGTTGATGATGACATTTCCTGAACCTTTTGAGAGTTTCCTCCAGGTCAGTCCTATGATTTCAAAGGAAAATCTCAGTGCTGAAAGATTGCATTAGGGATCTGGGGTCATTTGGATGTGAATAGCATTTTTTCTCCTGAAAAAGCAATTGGAATTGAAAGATTTTTTTCTTTTTTCTTTTGCTAAAAATAAGTAAACAAGCACAGAAGAGAATAGACATGAGTATTTCCAGAATTTCTTTTGTCTCCTCTCTCTCTATATATATACATATATACATGGCATATTCAGGTCTTTTACGGTGTAAGGTTGATAGACTCCTGGTGATGTTTCGATGAGGTCCCACTTGTCATCTTCAGGCTGTTGTCTTCAGCTTTGTGCTTGGGTGAACAACGCATACATGCACACACAGGTATGGCTAGCTGATGAGAGCATAATAAACTCAAAATATATCTATAATTAGTCTCCCTTCTTTTAAATTATCAGCAAATATATGCTGTGTGTGTGTGTGTGTGTGTGTATGTATGTAATAATGATAATGACAATGAGGCAAATAAGGAGCTCTGATGTTCCTTCAATGCACCAGGGTGATTCGACACAAAAATATGTAACCCTTCCCTGGTGCAGAGCTGAAGGAATTGGATACTGTAGCCTAGAGGATAATTCTCTGCCTTACAAAGCAAAGGTTGCAGGTTCAAGTCCCAGTGGGTATGGCTAGCTGATGAGGCCAAAATAAGGCTGAAATAGATCTATCCTAGTCTGCCTTAATTTTCAAATTCAGCAAAAAAACATGTGATCGATATATATATATATACACATATTTACAGCAGCACGAACCTTATAACTTCAGCCTGATGATGGTGAATGTGATTTCACTGAAACATCGCATATATATGTGTGTGTGTGTGTGTGTGTGTGTGTATGTATGTATGTATGTGTGTGTATATATATATATATATATATATATATATATATATATATATATATGTAGATTGTTCTGAGTTCGGGTTTTACCCCGTGTAATATTTTGAGTGTCTATGCGACGTTTCGGTGAAATCACATTCACCATCATCAGGCTGAAGTTTCAAGCTTCGTGCTGTTGTAAATATGGGTATATATATATATATATATATATATGTCACATGTTTTTTTGCTGAATTTGAAATTAAATATACATTATATATAATATAATATATTATATTATATTTTCACACACACACTCACCTGTACAATGTGGCAAAAGTAAACAGAAAGTCCACTTTGACTATGTTTAGCATGATCTCTTACTTCTGGCATAACCCTTACCCTTCAAAGTATTCCTTTGGGTTTTAAAAAAGGATAAATTGAAAAGATAGATGATGTATTCCAAACTAAGAAAAATATTGTTTTTGCCTTCCAAAAAAAGTATTGAAAGTGAAGGATTACTATTCAGAGTTTTTAAATCAGGAGGTCCTTTCTAAGCTTGGTTAAACAAGAAAATACATCCTTAATACCTACTGGCTCATTTTTCCTTGTTCAAAGAGTTATGGTGACATTTCTAAATGCTTCACAAAACACCCAGAGGTCAAACTGGCACACAACTGCCACCGCAATGTTGGCTTTAGAAGATAGATATTCTACTCCCCAGATCCTTGTTAAAGTTTATACTGGGCAAAATGCTTTGCTGATGTAAATCCATTTACTTTGGTAAAGTTATATCCTTAGGGAATTTTGCCCACTTTTAACAGCATTTATATATGTGTGTTTAGAGCCAGTATATTCTGGATGGCTGCGGGCCATTTTAAAAATGATGAGAAATAACTAATTACTTTCTAAGGCTGCCTTGCTTGATGGTATAAATACTATTCCACCAGGCTTAGCTCTAATTTGCAGTGGGTGCTACTGCAGATGATTATTACAATCTTGCAAAATTGTCTATGTGATTTTGTAAAACGTCTAGATGCCACACTCATCTATTTCAATTCATTTATATATTTTATTCCCCCACCCCACTTTATTACTTTATAAGTAACCCAAGGTGGAGAACATCCACAATGCTCCTTTCTTCTCCTGTTTTCCCACAACAACCTTGTGACGTGGACTGGGAGAGAGTGATTAACCCAAAGTCACTCAAACAACTTTCATGGCTAACAAGGACTAAAGTTCACAGTTTCATGATTTCTAGGCCAACGCCTTCACCACTAACTAGAACTGCCTTTTTGAAGTATGATCTCTATATTACTTAAGTGTTCGGAAACTTCAGATCATGCAGAATGAGGCTGCGAGAGCTATTGTGGACTTACCTAGGTTTGCCCACGCTTCTCCAACACTCTGTGGCTTGCACAGGCTGCTGATCAATTTCTAGTCACAATTCAAAGCCCTCCATGGCATCGACCAGAATACCTCCGAGACTGTCTTCTGCCGCACGAATCCCAGCAGCCGCTAAGGTCCCACAGAGTTGGCCTTCTCCAGGTCCTGTCGACTAAACAATGTCGTCTGGCGGGCCCCAGGGGAAGAGCCTTCTCTGTGGCGGCTTTGGCCCTCTGGAATCAACTCCCCCCACAGATTAGAACTGCCCCCACCCTCCTTGTCTTTCGTAAATTGCTTAAGACCCACCTATACCGCCAGGGATGGGAAAATTGAAATATTTTCCCCAGGCTTATATAGTTTGTTGTATGGTTTTATATAATGGGCTTTTAGATATTTCTTCTTCTTTTAAATATTAAATTTGTTTACTGTATACTGTTTATTATTGTTGTGAGCCACCCCGAGTCTTCGGAGAGGGGCGGCATACAAATCTAATAAATTATTATTATTATTAATTAAAACTGCCAATACAAATGGCATCTTGTATGTTATTTCTACTGTCACTCTAATCACAACCAGGCAATCACTTTATTTGGAACACTTCATCCAAAAGCAGTTCCAGTCAGTTGTTCATTGGTTTGTTCTATCGGTTTAGTCATCATGATATAAAAAAATATGAGACTCTAGAAAGAACCCAGAGAAGAGCAACAAAGATGATTAGGAAACTGGAGGCTAGGACATATGACAAATGATTACAGGAAGTGGATATGTCTAGTTTAATGAAAAGAATGACTAATGGTGACATGATAGCAGTATTCCAATAACTAAGGGGCTGCCACAAAGAAGAGAAGGGTCAACATATTCTTCATGGTACCTGAAAGCAGAACAAGAAGCAATGGATGGAAACCAATGAAGGGGAGATCCAATCTAGAAATAAGGAGAAATTTCCTGACAGAACAATTTATCAGTGGAATGGCTTGCCTTAAGAAGTTGTGGGTGCTCCATCATTGGAGGTTTTTAAAAAGAGACTGGATAGCCACTTGTCGGAAATGGTATAAGGTCTTCTGCTGAAGCAGGGGATTGGACTAAATGACCTCCAAGAACCTTTCCAACCCTGTTATGCTGTTCAGTTCTGTTCTGCTGTGCCCATATGCCTCTCAAATAATGTTGGTTGCTACATTAATTTGGGTGTTCACAAAGAGAAGCCAACATGCCTACAACTATATGTTATTGAGATAGTCACACTTAGTGAATCTGCAGTTTGGGGTTTTTTTTAAAAGAAAAACACTCCCATGTTGTCTTCTATGGGTTTATATGGATTTCCCTATGATATCTATTTTGTGTGCTCTTTCCCTATTATATGTATTTGTTACTAGAACACCCCCCCCTTTTGGACCTCCAGAACAGGAGAAAGTACAATGATTACCATAGTAGTCCACTTTTCACGTAGGCTTTGGAAATGCAAATGAAATGCAAACAATTAAAATGTAAATTAAATGATTCCCCCATTATTCTCATCCCAGTAGTCTTTGGGAAAGATGCTGAATTTACATACTGACTAGAACATAACCGCCCCCAAATTTGGCTGCTATCACTTAACCTATGTTAAAGTACATATAAATATTAGAAGAAAAGAGTGATGGAATCTATTTTTAAGCAAAACCTAGATGCTCTTCAATGAAATGGAAGCTTCAAAGAAACAATAGGATTAATCTATGATGATAATCTATGCAACATAACCATGTTTCCTTGAAATTAAGGTCTTATATTAATTGTTGCTCCAAAAGATGCATTAGGGCTAATTTGTATCCTTACGATTTATATTAATATTGATTGTTTCCTGATTGCTTATTTGTGCCCTATGACAATCGTTAAGTGTTGTACCTCATGATTCTGGACGAATGTATCTTTTCTACACTGGGAGCATATGGACCAAAGACAAATTCTGTTCTGTTCTTTTATATTATATTATATTTTCTGGTTACATCTTATTTTTTGAGAAATACAGTACTAAATGTGTTCACCTGGCTGGTGAGCTTAACTGAGCCTTATGCTGAGTGTAGGGGTTATATTATGAGTATCCTAATTATGAGATTAGAATTGCCCCCACCCTCCTTGCCTTTTGTAAGCTACTTAAAACCCATCTCTGCCATCAGGCATGGGGGAACTGAGATACTCTTTCCCCCTAGGCCTTTACAATTTTATGCATGGTATGTCTGTATGTATGTTTGGTTTTTATATTAATGGATTTTTAATCGTTTTTACTATTGGATTATTTTGTATACTGTTTTATTATTGTTGTTAGCCGCCCCGAGTCTCCGGAGAGAGGCGGCATACAAATCCAATTAATAATAATAATAATAATAATAATAATAATAATAATAATAATAATAATAATCCTGTAAAAATCATGCTAGGACTTATTTTCCAGTTGGGCCTTATTTTGTGGGAAACATGGAAGAATGCCATTCAACCTGTCTATAAAGTCAATGGCTGCATTTCAAAAGCAAATATTTGCACATCTTTTTTTTTACCAAAACCAATAAAGGATCAAAGAAAGAAATCCGAACCGCTTTCTGCTAAGCAAAATGAGAATTCATGCAAACCTATTCTGCCATTTTTGAGACCGAAACAATTATTTTGAATTGTGTGTCACATGTAAAGTTCCTTAATAAAAATTGACTGGTTCCTTAATAAAAATTGTGAAGGAAACTTCAAAAGAGGGGAATGAGATATACAGGGAGTCCAAAGTGAGCCTGTACTGAGCATTTGCTCCTTGACTATGCCAATTATCAAAAGAAAGCCTGGATCAAAATAAGATAAGCAATTTATCAAACTGTGTCTACTATGTTGTAACTTCGAAGATTCACTAAATGACTGGTTGTAAATCAATGTAATACTTCAAGATAAACAGCTACTGCTTTAAAGAAAGGGGGTGGGGGAATAAGGTAAAGTCAACAATTTTACTATCTGACCTTTGGATTTGGATCAGATGACAGTATCCTATTGCTAATGACTCAAATGTAAACTTTTCTGAGATCTGCTATTCGTATTCGTATTCGTATTCGTATTCGGATTAGAATTAGGATTAGGATTAGTTATTTCTTTATTCAATTTTTATGCCACCTTTCTCCTTAGACTCAGGGTGGCTTACAACATGTTAGCAATAACACTTTTTAACAGAGCCAGCATATTGCCTCCACAATCCCGGTCCTCATTTTACCCACCTTGGAAGGATGGAAGACTGAGTCAACCTTGAGCCGGTGATGAGATTTGAACCACTGACCTACAAATCTACAGTCAACTTCAGTGGCCTGCAGTACAGCACTCTACCTGCTGCGCCATCTCGGCTAGTATTAGTATTAGTATTAGTATTAGTATTTCAACTTCTAGGCTGCCCAATTCCAATGGGACTCTCTAATGTAATACCATGAACATTCTTGACAGAATGACTCTCTGTACCAATACCCAATAATATCCTGCTCAAGGGTGAATTCTAACTTACCTTGCTGCCAATTCGCTTCCTCGTGTGCTGCATGGTGAAGTGTGCACAAAGTGGGGGCATGTACGCATACTCAGTGCCAAAAAACAAGCAAAATAGCAAAAATAAAATAAAAATACAAAAACAAAATGGTGGCATATGTTCAGTGTTGGAAACTAATCTGCTGCGCATGTGCAGAAGCAAAAAAAAAAGTTAAGATACTTCTGCCATATCTTTGGCCCAATTTATTGGTAAAAATGGTAAATTAAAGCCCTTCATGGCATCGGACCAGAATATCTCCGAGACCGTCTCCTGCCGCACGAATCCCAGCGACCGATTAGGTCCCACAGAGTGGGCCTTCTCCGGGTCCCGTCAACTAAACTATGTCGGTTGGCGGGCCCCAGGGGAAGAGCCTTCTCTGTGGCGGCACCGACTCTCTGGAACCAACTCCCCCCGGAGATTAGAACTGCCCCTACTCTTCCTGCCTTCCGTAAACTCCTTAAAACCCACCTTTGCCGTCAGGCATGGGGGAACTGAAACATCTCCCCCTGGGCACGTTTAATTTATGCATGGTATGTCTGTGTGTGTGACTGTTAGCATATGGGGTTTTTTAAATATTTAAATATTTTAAATTGTCTGATTGCTTATGATTTGTTTTTTACATGTTGTGAGCCGCCCCGAGTCTTCGGAGAGGGGCGGCATACAAATCTAAGTAATAAATAAATAAATAAATAAATAAAAAATGTCAGTCCTGAATGATAGTGAACTAGTTCAGTGGAGAATCAATGATCCCCATCTCTCAAAGCTTGGACCTAAAGAAATTTCCATGTGTCCGCAAGACTATTGACCATTAAGTCAACATTTTAAGGTCATAATAAAGTGGGATATAATTGTAGTGTAACACTATGATTTAAATTTTCAATCCTTTTATGTTATATTCTGTGATGACTTAGAACAACTATCCCAAGTGAGGAAGGGGAGAAGAGAAATGAAGAGGAATATTTGTTGACTTGTGAAGTATATAAGGATGGGAATCTCCAAAAACTATTGACTAAAAGAAGGTGCTGAATCATTTTAAAAATACCGAAAATGAGATAATATTTGGAACCAGTTGCTTTCCTAATTCATTCAGGAGGTATAACACAATAATTTTGCAAAATTCTATTATTACAACCAACATTAGTGTTGTGGTTGGCTCTGGCCCAGCTCCTGCCCCAAGGAATGTGGATGTGGATGCAGGGGAAACATCAACATGTCATAGGCCTGTTTTATTGCTGACAGAGTCAGGTACTGCAGTTTCCTCGGATGAAGAAGAAGGTGGGGGTGACTTGGAAGAGGGGGGCTTGGCACACAGCCCTGGAAGCCAATCTCTATTATCTTCGGTCGATTCGGATGAGGAAGTGTTAGACCCACGCATGTGCAGAATTATGCATCGAAGAGACCAATTGAAGAAATATTACAGGAGATAAGAGAGGCCACCTGTGTTTGGGTGGGGCTCCAGTAATTAGAGCTGCTGATATAAATAGCAGCATACTGGCTTGGCCGTTGTGGAAGATTATCTGATCGTTGTTCTTAAGGACCGTGCCTTGCTGTTTCCGGACTTTGTTTGTTGATTTTTCATGACTTTGAAACCAAAGCAGAGCAAAGCGTGTGTGTTTCACTTCATGGAAGAAGGAGGGCTGTGACGTTCCTTCACAGCTGCTAGCTAAGTACTTAAGTACTGATTAAGGGGATTGTACAGACTACCAGGTTGTTTTGGGACAAGTGCTCTTTGCAATATAAAAAGGGTGCTTTGTTTCTTTTGAATTTTCGTGATAAAGAACATTGTTTTTGAACTTTCAAGTGTGTGTGTGTCTGAAATTTGTACCCTTGAATTTTTGGGAGACTCATACCATAGAGCCAGGCAGAACAATTAGTAAACATATTTTTAGTCTTCTTGTGGAGTTGATTTTCTGGTCTAGTTTACCTGTAGGGGATGACAGCTTGCTCCTAATTGTTAGCTACAGTTTTATAAAATGGCAGTCCTCTAGGCTGATCCTTTTTTCAAAGAGTAACTAAAGGCCACTTTTTATTTTTCACAGAATGAATTATTTTACCATAGGCAGAAATTCACTAATATGCAAGTCACCATCTGTTCACTAGCCAATCTCACAGGCTTATCTTCCTTGTGAAGTAATGTGTATTCCAAACCAATATACTGATATATCCTTATAGCAATCATAGTTACCATGGTCCCGAAGGTCAATAAAAAGGTAAGAATAGGTAGATAGTTGGAGAGTTAAGTAGGTAGGTAGGTAGGTAGGTAAGTAGATAGATAGATAGATAGATAGATAGATAGATAGATAGATAGATAGATAAAAACATACGACCTATAATCTCTCCAAAGCCTTTTTGAAAAGCAAACAAAATTTAGCATTTTTTCGCCATTATTTTGCAAAGATCAAATCAGGGGTTAAGTGAAGAGAATCAAAGTTTGTCGTGATGAAAACTAAGCAGTTTAATGTTCCAGGGATTCTGTGCCTTTTAATGTGTTAATTAATCAAATATATAAGAGCGTGAAAAATAGACTTACTGTCAGCCGTGAAAGATCAGGACCACATGTAAAGTTCCAATTAAACAGATTTATTATTGTTCGTGCCTATGCACAGGAATCTACTCAACTAATGATTAGCACTATTTTGGCACTTGATAATGGTCAATGAAATTCAAGAGAGATTGGATTTGGATTTAGTTTGTTTCTGGTTACATAGAGATTCTAGGCTGAGTCCTCTTTTGATTCCACCCCCAGGTTCTGCCACTCTTTCTCCTATACTTATGAGATGGGCTCAAGAAGAACATTCTATAAGGCTCTTAGGCTGAGAGATAGCAAGTGCCCCAGGAGTTTAACCCAGTGTTTTTCAATCTGAGCAAGTTCCAGATGTGTGGACTTCAGCCACTAGAATTTTATAGGCAGCAAGTTTCAGTCCATACACAGTGGTACCTCTACTTAAGAATGCCTCTATTTAAGAACTTTTCTAGATAATAACCGGGTGTTCAAGATTTTTTTGCCTCTACTTATGAACCATTTTCTACTTAAGGACCCGAGCCCGGAAAAAATTCCCAGGAAATTTGAGAGCGGAATGAAGGCCCGGCCAGTTTCCTGCCATTCTCCCTTTAATCCCAGCCATCTGGGCTGCCAGAGGAGCCAATTGGTGGCGCTTAAGGAGGCTTTGGCAGTCCAGAGCGAACAAAGCTTTTTCCTTTCTATGGACGCTTGGACAGGGAATAAACGTTTGCCAGAGCCCAGAGAAAAGAGGAGTCTCCACAGTGAAGGAAAGATGCCGGCTACAAAGCGAGCAAGCGAGAAGAGAGGGGAGCCCTTCAGCATGGGAAGGAAGAGGCAGTAGATAGCAGCAGCAGCAGCCAGTGTATGGGAGGCAGCCTCGCGCCTGGTGTATGGGAGGCGCGTGCTCCTCCTCGCCGCCTCAGAGTCCCTCTTTTTTTTTAAGTGTTAAAGTTTTGGATTTTTTAAATTCCCCTCACCTCACCTTCTTCCTTCGGCAGCGACTGTCCTCCTCCTCTTCTTCCTCCTCCTCCTCCCACCCAAATTCCGAGCTTTTATTTTTTTTCCTAATGGGTTTGCACACATTATTTGCTTTTACATTGATTCCTATGGAAAAAATTGCTTCTACTTAAGAACATTTCTACTTAAGAACCTGGTCATGGAACGAATTAAGTTCTTAATTAGGAGTACCACTGTATACTCCTTTCAGTCCATACTCCTTTAACAACAAAAAGGGCATTTCTCCCATACGTCCTTTTCTTGCTACTATATCATGTCCTACTATTTGGGCAATCCATGAAATGTTTTATCAGAGTTGTTTCAAAAGCCAGAACGTAAGACATCAGGTACGACAAATATTAGCCTTGAAGATGTTGTTTGGCAACAAGTTCAAAGAATCACCAAATTTTGCCATGTTTCAAAATTGAGCTGCTAAGTTGATTTGAAACATTCAATCAGATGAGAAGCACCTGAATTTGCAACAGTTTTAATGAGATAACAAATTGATAGCATTTGGGGGCATGTTGGACACCAACTACATCATAGCAATTACTCCTTTCAAACATAGACAGATCTGAAAATATGGAATTATGTACTGTAATGGCCCTAGCTGGCAATAGATGTTGTCACCTCATTAAATCCTATACCTTTGCAGGATCAGATGTGCTTTTATTTTATTTCTCAGCACTGTTTGCATGAGTGCGTGTTAGCATCTATGCACATTATATATGTTTTTCTCCCTTCAAGAAACAGAAAGATCATTTGAAAAGAGGCTGCAAAAGACAAATTATTCAGTCGTTCGTTCTTGAACTTGTCTGCCAGAGGTGGGTTCCTCCCAGTTCAGACTGGTTCACCAAATTGGTAGCAACTCACTGGTCAGGTCACAATTATTGTCATGGAACTGTTCAATCAATGCTGTTCCATGGGTGCTGCCATCTTTTTAAATTTCTTTAAAAAAAAATTTGAGCATGTGCAGAAGCAGAATTTCTGGCACTGTGCAGGTTTTCACCATCTTGTTTTGGCTTGTTTTTTATTTTTATTTGGTTTTTTTATTTTTGGGCACTGTATGTGGCACAGGAAGAAGCAAACTGTCAGTGAGGTAAGTCAGAACCCACCCCTGTTTTCTACCATTCTCTAAATCCATATATTATTCGTATTTGCCTAGTCCCCTATCTGTCTGATATCTGGCTTCAACTCCTTATTCATTCCTTTTTAGTTTCTTCTACTTTCACCCCACAAGAGGTAAACTCCCACTTTCTTGGCCTTCTGAAAAGGAGTCAAAACAGGGCACTCTAGCTTTGCATGAGGAGCCCAGAGGAGCACACAGCTATGGGGCTGGCTAATGCCCTGTAAACTCTTCCTTCACCTTTAAATTAATGGTAACAGTAATATATGTATGTATGTATGTATGTATGTATGTATGTATGTATGTATGTATGTATATATGTATGTATGTACAGGATACCTGTGAGACCGTCTTCTGCCGAACGAATCCCAGCAACCGGTCAGGTCCCACAGAGTTGGCCTTCTCCGGGTCCCGTCGACTAAACAATGTCGTTTGGCGGGACCCAGGGGAAGAGCCTTCTCTGTGGCGGCTCCGACCCTCTGGAATCAGCTCCCTCCAGAGATTAGAACTGCCCCTACCCTCCTTGCCTTTCGTAAACTCCTCAAAACCCACCTCTGTCATCAAGCGTGGGGGAACTGAGACATCTCCCCCTGCCTATGTAGTGTTAGTGCATGATATGACTGTATGTATGTTTTTTATATTGGGGTTCCTTGTTTTTAGATTTTTTAAATGCACAATTGCTATTTTAGATTTTAAATTATTAGATTTGTCAATACATATTGTTCTTTATCACTGTTGTGAGCCACCCCGAGTCTACGGAGAGGGGCGGCATACAAATCTAATAATAAATAAATAAATGTACGTATGTATAGTATGTATGTATAGTATGGCATATAAGCCCAATTAATAATAAATAAACAAAAGACCAAACAAATAACCAACCAACCAACCAACCAACCAACCAACCAACCAACCAAACAAACAAACAAACAAACAAACAAACAAACAAACAAACAAATGCATAAATGAACTTGCGTGCAAGCACACACAATGTTTTTATATTTTTATATTTTGTTCTACACTAGAGGTGGGGAAACATGGCCTCTTTATGACATGCGGATTTCAACTCCTGGAATTCTTGAACCGACATTATCTGTCTGCCTCAACTGAATGAGTGGTGCAAAGTGGCTCTCAGTGTGTCCAATGTTAGACTACTAGACATAGGACACAACTTTTCTTTATATCACTGGGTATTTTAGATATACTAGATTGGCCAGTATTCTTTTAAAGAATGAACTATTTTCTTGGGTCAAAATATTCACTCGGGACAAAATGCAATGTCTTCACAATCAATGGGAGATTTAAGATTTTAAATAATTTCTTAGGTTTTTGCATGTTACAATTTAATATTTTACTTTTTCTAGGAGTAACAAGGGAAGGCCTAATGTTAAATCTAGTTTATTTTCACTGTTTAAAATACTTTAAAATACCTTTCACTTGTGTGTGGAGGAGAATGGCAGTCTTAATACATTGTGAATGAGAGAAAAGGATAACAAAATCGAATTCTTTCCATTTTTTATATTTATTATTATTTTGTTTATATAGCTGTTGTCTTTCCCTTGTTTTACCAAGGTCACCTTCTTGTCTTTATACAATCATTATCTACCAAACGAAAAAGATGATGCTTCCAAAGACAATTTATAAATCTTCTAAATAGACATTTAGTCGTGACCTTTAATTATCCCAATATTGTTGTAAGATAAATTCTGTCAACATGATCCTTCCAGAAAGTTCCATACTTGTATTGCTGACAATATTCTCTTCTGAACAGTGGAAGTAGGTCCAAAAAGATTAACTACATTTTAATATTCATCAAGATATAAGATATAATTTAAACAGAAATATTGAGAATAGTCGCCATGTTATATTAGAAACATAGAAACATAGAAGATTGACGGCAGAAAAAGACCTCATGGTCCATCTAGTCTGCCCTTATACTGTTTCCTGTATTTTATCTTAGGATGGATATATGTTTATCGCAGGCATGTTTAAATTCAGTTACTTTGGATTTACCAACCACGTCTGCTGGAAGTTTGTTCGAAGCATCTACTACTCTTTCATATTCTTTCAGTAAAATAATATTTTCTCACGTTACTTCTAATCTTTCCCCCAACTAGCCTCAAATTGTGACCCCTTGTTCTTGTGTTCACTTTCCTATTAAAAACACTTCTCTTCTGAACTTTATTTAACCCTTTAACATATTTAAATGTTTTGATCATGTCCTCCCCTTTCCCTTCTGTTCTCCAGACTATACAGATTGAGTTCATTGAGTCTTTCCTGATAGGTTTTATGTTTAAGACCTTCCACCCTTTTTGTAGCCCATATTTGGGGTACATTGTAGCCCATATTCTTATACCTCTAGCTATGCAGCCAAGCATTCAATTTTATCAGTATCTTTTTGCAGGTGAAGTCTCCAGAACTGAACACAGTATTCCAAATGTGGTCTCAGCAGCGCTCTGTAGAGCGGGATCACAATCTCCCTCTTCCTGCTTCTTATACCTCTAGCTATGCAGCCAAGCATTCTACTTGCTTTCCCTACCGCCTGACTGCACTTTCCACCCATTTTGAGACTGTCAAAAATCACTACCCCTAAACCCTTCTCTTCTGAAGTTTTTGCTAGCACAGAACTGCCTATACAATACTCAGATTGAGGATGCCTTTTGCCCAAATGCATTATTTTACATTTGGAAACATTAAACTGCAATTTCCATTGCTTTGCCCACTTATCTAGTAAAGTTAAATCATTTACCATATTACAGACACCTCCAGGAATATCAACCCTGTTGCACACTTTAGAGTCATCGGCAAATAGGCAAACCTTCTCTACCAAACCTTCCCCTATGTCACTCACAAAGATATTAAAGAATAGGACCCAGAACAAACCCTTGTGGCACACCGCTTGTAACCAGACTCTGTTCAGAATACTCGCCATTAACAACAACCTTCTTATATCTACGCTTCAGCCAGCTGCAAATTCACTGAGCTATCCAGGGATTAAATCCAATCTTCACTAACTTATCTATCAGCTCTTTATGTAGAACTGTATCAAAGGCTTTGCTGAAGTCCAGATAGGCAATATTCATGGCACCACCTTCATCCAACACCTTTGTGACATAATCAAAGAATTCAATGAGATTAGTCTGACATGATTTGCATTCAGTAAAGCCATGGGGGGTTGGGTCCAATAAGTTATTGGTTTTTAAGGGCTGATTTATCCTCTTTCTGAGTAGAATCCCCATCATTTTAACTATAACTGACGCCAAGCTAACTGGCCTGTAGTTACTAGCTTCTTCTCTACTGCCCTTCTTGTGGATAGGCACAACACTGGCCATTCTCCAATCATCAGGAGATGAATTGTATTGAATTGTAGCAAACAAATATTAGAGATAGATATGTAGATCGGTAGATAGATGTTAGTACTATGTACAAAACAGTTGGGTTTGCAATATAAAAACAAGCTAACACTGAATGTTTGTTTGTATTGAAGTACTATAGCTTTAAGAGGTAGCATTGCAAATTGCCATAAGAGGGAGCTGTTTCTGCTGATTCACTGTGACTGATGTGTTACTTTAATGGATTTGTAAGCTGTAATGTATGTCTGATATGTAAGACTAAGACAGGCTTATAATATTATTATTGTATTGAGAGATATTCACTGTTTAATTTGAGTGTGCTGTTTCTAAAAGTAAACACTATTTTATACAAGTTCCTGTCTTGTATGACTGAATCATTACTCATATCTCCTGGATATCTGCTGGAATCCCACATTTTCTTCTGTGCATGTTATTGATAACTAAATGGTTCTGCACACTCCCTAACGATAGATAGATAGATAGATAGATAGATAGATAGATAGATAGATAGATAGATAGATAGATAGATAGATAGATTTTTTAATTCAAAAGGAAGGAAAAACTGGGTATCATCAAATCTACAGTTTGGTCTCTAAAAATGTTAGGGCAATATTAAGAAAGATTCCACAAAATAAAAATGAATTTTATTTATTTATTTTATTTTATTTATTCTTTGTCCAATATACAATACATATGAAGGAGAATAGACATTAAGTAATATATATAATGATAGAAAGTAAGAAAGAAGAGAGGTTGGAGGAAAGGAGAGAAAATGTATGATATATGAGATAAGGAAAGAAGATTGGACAGGGGACGATAGGCACATCAGTGCACTTATTTACGCCCCTTACTGGCCTCTTAGGAACTTGGAGAGGTCAATCGTGGAGAGTCTTAGGGAGAAATGTTTGGGGCTGGGGGCTGACACCACTGAGTCTGGCAATGAGTTCCATGCTTCGACAACACGATTGTTAAAGTCATATTTTTTACAGTCAAGTTTGGAGCAGTTGATGTTAAGGTTGAATCTGTTGCGTGCTCTTGTGTTGTTGCTGTTGAAGCTGAAGTAGTCATTGACTACTTAGGGTTAGGGTTAGGGTTAGAAAGTGCTAAATAGAAAATGGCAGATATTTCCAGACCCTGAAAGGGAGAAAAATATTGCAAGTGGAAACAGAGTTGACCAAGGAAGTATTTCTACCATGCCACAGGAATAGAACTGGCATCAACTTAATGAACAATGCTAAGAACAGTAACTAGGGCTTCTTGGGGTATTTTAAAATAAAGGAACAGGAAAGAAATATGTCAGGTGGTTAATAGAAATGTGGAAACGCTAACAGATATCCAGTGCTTATCTGTGATTCCTCATAAAACCGGAGTAAGATATCAAGCAGAGTGTCCCAAAATACAGTCTTGAGCCCAGTTCTCTTCAGCATTTATAATTAGTAATTTGATAAAGATATAGCAGGAATTTGAACAAGCCTGGAATATTAATGTAATGAATGACAGCTCTAATGCCTTTTTTTTTGTGTAAATGCATGATGATTGAAATATCAGTGACAGGACAAATATAATTAAGTAATGTCTCATTTTGGATCTCTTAATAATGGACAATCTGTTGCAATTAAAAGAATAAAATACAGTAGGAAAATATTGTTCTCCAATTTAATTAACTAATTAATTATTAATTATTTTAATTTAATTAAAATAAACTCTTTTGATCTACATGTTGTTCATTTTTTTTAAAAAAAATCCCCTCAAAAAAATTAACAATGAATACCTAAATCATATTTTATTATTAACTTGTGTATTTTTGTCACAAAGTAGAAACAAACACAAAAATACCTAAGACAGTCTAAGCTAGAAACCTACATACTGTATTTTAGCTAGAAAAAAGTATCACTTTATTTGTATGTGTAGTATGTACATGTGTATGTATATTGCGTGTGTGTGTGTTTGTGTTTGGAGGCAGATTGATGTAATGGTCAAGGCCTCAGGCTAGAAACCAGGAGATTGTGAGTTGTGGTCCTGCTTCAGATACAAAGTCAAATTGTTACAATGAGCCAGTCATTTTGTCTTAGCCCTAGGAATGAGGCAATGGCAAACCACTTCTGAAAAATCTTGCTACAAAAATGGCAGCCTCCTTGTACGTTTTATTGGGAGAAATGCATATGCTAATGGTAATAAATTATTATTTAAAATCCCCCACTGAGAAATAGATAGGCAGAAAGTAATTAAATCTATGTGTACACACAGAGAGACTCTCCTACACACAGGTACACACAGGTACATACTTAACCCTGCTGTTCTGTTTAAAAAAAGTTACAAATCTTCTGTTCCCGGGTCACCCTGACCCGGACCGAAAACTCTTCATTTGCAGTGCTTATGTTTGGTCAATTTGAATACTTTTTTCACTTGGAAAGTAGTCTGAACATTTCTGCACACAATGATATGAAAATTGAACTGAAGAAATTAATCCTTATTGGTTTATTTTGCACATAAATATGCCTCCCCCCGTTTTTGTGAATTTTTTTTAGGTTTATTGATAATTATGCCTGCAAAATACATTCTATTTTACTAAAGTTGGTGTGGGATTGGTAGCTTGAACATTTCTGAACATAATGATATGAAAATTGAACTGGAAAAATTGATGCATATTGGTTTATTTTGCACATAAATGTATGCCTCCCCCCATGTTCAATTATTTCAATTTATATAAAAATTATGCTGTTAATTTCAAACTTACATACTTTTTTTTAGTAAAATGGATTTGTTTCATAAAATTAGTTCTCTGGCTACAATGTGGTTGATTTTCAAAAGGATATTCCAAATATTTCTAGCCAAATATGTATAAAAAGTGACAATAATGGCACACAGCAAGGCCGAGGGGGGTGGTGGCCCTTTTGTGGCAAAAATAAACCAATAAGAACCATTTTTTCCAGTTCATTTATATTTTTCTTATATTCATAATGTTCAATTTAGTATATCAAACCTTTTGGGGGAAAATTCCTTGGGGATTTGTAGCCTTAAAAAATAGAAATTGACACAAAATTCAGAAAGGATGGGGGGAGGGGCTTTTTGATCAAAATAAAAATATAAGTCTCAATTTTTTTCCAGTTCAATTTTCATATCATTATGTTCATAAATGTTCAAACTAGTTTTCCAGTTGAAAAAGTTTTCAAAAAGACCAAATTCAAGTACCTAAAAAAAATCATTTTGGTCCGGGTCTATATGACCCGAACAGACTAAACGTGACTTTTTTTTTGCCCAGAAAAAAAAATTTCCCCCCACCCCCACAAATATTTTTTTGATGATCAGCATTGTTAAATTGAGTAAATGAATGCCTAAGATTTTAAAGAATATTTCGGATTTGGAGCATAAAAAAATAAAAAGTGAAAATGGTTGCAAGCAGCTGAGGGGGGGGGGGAGGCCTTATTTCTGATGTTAAAAAACCAGTAAGAATCATTTTTTTCAGTTCCTTTATATTTTTCTTATATTCAGAAATGTTCAAGCTACCAATCCCACACCAACTTCAGTAAAATAGAATGCATTTTGCAAGCAAAACTATCCATAAATTGAAAAAACTTTCACAAAAACGGGGGGGGGCTGCATTATATCAGCAAAATAAACCAATAAGATTTACTTTTTTCATTTCAATTTTCATATCATTGTGTGCATAAATGTTCAGACTACTTTCCAAGTGAAAAAAGCTTTCAAAAAGACCAAACATAAGCACTGCAAATGAAGAGTTTTCGGTCCGGGTCAGGGTGACCCGGGAACAGAAGATTTTTAACTTTTTTTGCCCAGCAAAAACTAAGCCCCCACCCCCCAAAAAAAATTCTCATAGAGAGAACCCCTGAAATGATGAATAGTCATGAAATTTCAAGTTTCAGATATGCAGGGAAAATTTTTTACAGGGACTCAAACTTGGCTTCGGGTCAAATAGACCTGAAACAGAACAGCAGGGTTAAATTATATTAGAGAGAGTTGCTTCTCAGATTTTTACTTAAAATGGAAACATATAAAGTGGTCCCAACATTCTTTGAAAAAGTCTTTATGAGATATTGAAATCAGGAGGAAGAGGAGGAGGAGGAATTAAACAGAAACATACCTGCCCGCTGGACTTCAGAAGAATGAATTTGATGGACCCTGAGGTTGGATCTCATTATTTGGAATTCTGAAAGAGAAAGATGCCCTGGAAGGTTGGGAAATTCCATTAAAGAAGTTAATGACAACATAGTCACAAAATAGGTCACATAAAAGGGGGGGGGACAATTTAAAAAAGCCAGTATGGATAGATGCTAATTTCTTTAAAATGCTGATAGTAAAAAGGGGCATCTACAGAAAAAAAGGGAAAAGAATGCAAGACAGTCCCCAGAAAGCTAGAAAAACCCAAAACTGCTGGGTTTTGATTGTGCTGTTGAACTTTATGCGAGGGACTCTTTTGAAGTTTTATACTGCCCTAATATATTACCAACTGATTTAAGAAAAAGAATACTTGACAAACATGGCTTTGGAAAAATGTATATACAGTGGTTCCTCTACTTAAGAACTTAATTTGTTCCATGACCAGGTTCTTAAATTTAAACATTCTTAAGTAGAAGCAATTTTTCCCATAGGAATCAAATAATATGTGCAAATAATGCATGCAAACCCATTAGGAAAAAAAATAAAAGCTCAGAATTTGGGTGGGAGGAGGAGGAGGAAGAAGAGAAGGAGGACCATACACCATGCATGAGGCTGCCTCCCATGCACTGCCTGCTGCTGCTGCTACCTGCTGCCTCTTCCTTTCCATGCTGAAGGGCTCCCCTCCCCTCTCGCTCATAGCTGGCATCTTTCCTTCGCTGTGGTGACTCCTCAGATGCCCAGAGCGAAGGGAGCGTTTCTTTTCTTTGGGCCCTGGCAGAGGTTTATTCCCTGTCCAAGCGCCCATAGAAAGGAAAATGCTTTGTTCACTCTGGACTGCCAAAGCTTCCTTAAGCACCACTGAAAGGCTCCTCTGGCAGCCCAGATGGCTGGGATTAAAGGGATGTGTGTGTGTGTGGCAGGAAACTGGCCGGGCCTTCATGCTGCTCTCAAATTTCCTGGGAAATTTTCCCAGGCTCGGGTTCTTAAGTAGAAAATGGTTCTTAAATAAAGGCAAAATATCTCGAACACCCAGTTTTTATCTAGAAACATTCTTAAGTAGAGGTGTTCTTAAGTAGAGGTACCACTGTATTGGGCCAAATGCATACATTTTACATTATTCAGGAGAATGGATTTATGGATGTTCATACAAAGTTTTTTAAAAAATTAGACAAATGCAGAATAGAATTGAGAGGAATAGGAACTAGAAAATCTGTCCCTCTGAACAACTCTAGTTTTCGACCCAGTTAACTGTCACAAATATCAATTACTTTAGTTCTCATTTGAATCCTTCTTTCCACAATTCTCCTGTAATGATTGTCTAAACCAATTATACTTAATCCTTAAGGGTAGCAGTCTTAAATTCAATAATTTTGTACAATAAGGTCTGAAGTAAAACACAGGGAGAATGCAAATGTTGTATTCCAACAGAAATAGCTGAAGCGTACCTCTGGTCCACTGGGGGCAGGGGGGGGAAGGGAGTCAGAGAAAGTTGTCTTAGGAAGACAAAGGCAGAATGGTGACTTTACAAAGTGAGGAATCTCACAAACCAAAAGTAGATAGAATGAGAGATAAAACTGCAAATATTAAATTTGCAGCTATGTACCACACATTTTCAACATATGAGGATCATTGTAAGATAATTTGATGACAATGGGTTTGAAGGCTAAATTGTTCGGTGAACAGGTAGGGAAGCTAGGTATGTTTAGAGGAGTCAATATGACTCAGTCACCAGGACAAGAGGTTTAGCCTTCTGAACCATCAGACTTGTGCCAGTGAAAGGCTACAATTTTTTTTTACTATCACACTGTGGGCGTGGCTTATTCTGTGGATATGGCTTGCCGGCCATGTCACCAGTTGGGAGTGGCTTGATGATCATGTGACTGGATGATCATGTGACTTAAAGGTCATGTGACTGGTTTAAAGGTGGCCAACTTGACGTCACTCAAGTCAAGTGTTTGGGTTAGGGTTAGGTTGCCTGGCTTTCCTCATCTCAAAGAGATACAATTTCCCTATCTATTTACTATTACTGACCATCCAAAATATACTATTTAATTATATATATTATCTACTATATAAACTGTATGTGTATGTACATACACGCACACGCGTGTACAGTTCTTCTAAAATTATACACATTCAACCTCATTTATGTACTGCAATAGGATAAACATACCCAGAGCCCAGCAAGGGGGGGGGGGAGAAAAAAGTTCAAAATATTTCTACCGGTTCTGCGTACCTGACCAAAATTTTTCTACCTGTTCTGTGTACCTGACTGTACCCATAGGAGCCTAGCACTGCTGGAGCCCATTCTTGGAGAACTTCTCTCTACTGGAAGACATTCAGCACAAGTCCGAAAGCTCAGAAGACTAAATCTCTGGTCCCAATCACCGATCTAGATTGGATCCTGCAATCTATTCCGTGATACTTATATTTGCATTCATTCATAGGTAGGTTTAGAGACATGATAGCCATCTGGCAATACTTGAAAGGATACCACAGGGAAAAGGACTTGAATTTATTTTCCAAATCACCTGAGGGAAGCAGAAGCAATTGGTGGAAGCCAGTGGTGGACTCCTATGGGTATGGTCAGATACACAGTATCTTTTTTTTCCCTTCTGGGCTCTGGGTATGTTTTTCCTATCACAGTAAATGAGGTTGAATGTGTATAATTTTAGAAGAGCTGTGTGTGTGTGTACATACACTTTATATGGTAGATAATCAGGAGTGGGCTACTGCCCGGACAGGGGGGGATGCAGTGGGCCACCCTGAGTTGTCTCAAGAAGGGTGGCATAGAAATGTAATAAATGAATGAATGAATGAATGAATGAATGAATGAATGAATGAATGAATGAATGAATGAATTTGCACTGAAAGATGCATAAGCCACGCCCACAGTGTGGTAGTAAAATTTTTGGTAGCCCATTGCTGGTGGAAGCTCATGAGATGAAGATCCAGCCAGGAGTTAAGGAGGAATTTCCTGACAGTGGCAACAATCAATGACTAACTTGCCTCTTGAAGTTGCTGGAGGTTTTTTGTTTTTTTTTAGGTTTAAACAATTTGTCTGGGATGGTATAAGGTAGTGATAGAGAACCTATGGCATGGGTGCCACAGGGGGCTTGCGGAGCCATATCTGCCCGGATGGGGGGGGGATGCAGTGGGGTAGCAAAAATGGAGCTCCACCCCTGAGCACCCAATTTGCAGTGAAAGATGTTGAAAGAAAATACAGGACGTCCTGCATAAAAATTTTGGTAGCCCTTCTCTGACTACAACTCTAAGGTCCTATCAACCCCTGTGATTTTATCATTTCTACTCTATATTAATTGTTATTGAGATACATATAGCATCTCAAAACTGACCTTCATACCCCTGATGCAGCAATAAATATATATTGACATATACTGCTCAAAAAAATAAAGGGAACACTCAAATAACACATCCTAGACCTGAATGAATGAAATATTTGTTCTGTACAAGCTTGAATGTGCACAAGAGCATGTGAAATTGATTGTCAATCAGTGTTGCTTCCTAAGTGGACAGTTTGATTTCACAGAAGTTTGATTTACTTGGAGTTATATTGTGTTGTTTAAGTGTTCCTTTTATTTTTTTGAACAATATATATTGATATACATGCGTGATTCCCCTACACAGTTCTATACCTAACGTTCAATAGGACAATGTCTGAACCTAGTTCTGAAAGGGCTGATACATGAATATTTCAAGACTATTATTTTAATTTAGTCTGCATTAATATTTTCTTGGCATTCCTGAGTGCAAGTCTTTTATATATTTTACTCTGACCTTAGATGAAAAGAATAATCAGCAGAATAAAGGTGGGATAAAAATTTTATGAATGCTTTAGTGAAGTCATTGGAAGGTCTGCCATCCTTCAATGGAATAAAGTCTCAGCTCTGAATATGCAAGCAAGGCTCTCCAATCTAAAATGGATGGGAATCTGGGGAAATGTGGTCCATAAATTCAGCCAGCCCTAGGTTGCTCCATCTCGCACAAGCAGTATTTATGCAGCAAATATCCATTGATCTTTCTGACCTTGGCAGCAATTATTTTTCTGTAGAACCAGCTGTTCTTGAACAATTCATGCAATTCATATTCACTTTTCTTCCATCATAAATAATATGAGTAGCACAAAGAAGATAATCCTGGAGGTCAACTTTGTCTTTCAAATTGATCTCCTAATCCCTTCTTGGGGCTTTTTTTTTTTTGAAGAAAATCTTTTCTTCATAAATCATGACCATACTAGAAATACTGTTAAGTCCCCCCCCCCCCCAAGTTCAGATCTCTTCCTCAAGGAGTTATTTGGAGAGATGGGAGTAATTCTGATTATCTGGATGACTGCTTGATGCTTTTAGTCACTGAATTGTCCCAGAAGATACTGAAAGTCTGCACAAGTTTCAGAATCCAATGGGACATGAAATGCTAAGTGGTTCCTTTCATAGTTACCGCCATTTTGTCTCTACCTGATCACTGTAATAAAAAAAATATTTCTGTAAGTATCACACTGTCTCCTATTTCTCAAGCAATTATTGTTTAGGTGTACATGTAATCTCCAATATAATAATATATATCATATTGTGTATTCTGTAGAACACATTATTGCACAAGCATTTTACCATACGTATAATGAAAATATTCCAAGTTTCAAGCAAAACGAATTGTATCACAGCATAATGTAATAAATAAAACCAGCAGCAGTAATAAGACCACCACTTGATGGTGAATGAGGCAGCACCTGCCTGAATGAAGATGATGATACTACCTTGTTTGATATCTCCCTTCCTTAATTTGTGTTCCATCAGTAATCTTGATGACCATATGTTGGGACGGTTTTGATTGTGAATGGCATTTTACCTGTGATCAGGATCTCTGAGATTAGGTTGAAGGTATGGCTGGAGAGACAAATTTGGTATAAACCTGGTACAACTTTTTGTATACTAGGGAACATACTTCCCAGCACAATCCCTCCCCAAGCTGTGGAGTGGTGCCTGGGTTGCCAATAGAGAGCTTCCACTATCTTCCTTGCATTGGCAAAGTCCAGGAGTTTACAGCCTCCACAACACCTATGGATATTCTTCAAGTAATCCCAGTTCTGACACATATATTTTGGAGCAAACATTATATGACCAGTATATGGAGGGGAGGAGATTTCCATCAACCCAGTCTTATGGTCAGATCATACCTTGATCCCGGTGAGATTAGAAGCCACAGGTCTCAACTGGGCAAAGCCACCTATTCAGATTATCTATTTCAGGGTGCCAAATGGATTCATAGGTTTTCCAGAAAGGATATGAGGAATTTCCCAGCTTTTTGTTGGACAAGTTAGGCACTGGACACAAAGGCGCCAGAGCAATCTTTTTGTGGTGGCCAATCCTAGCTTGTGTCTTGGTTTACTAAATAAATGAAGCACCAGAAATAATGATATTTTAATCATGCCAAGGAGGTTTGTATGGCCCAGGGGACTAAAATGAAGCAGGATAATGTCTTATCAATTTTTATTAGTCCAATGATTTATTCATTGCTGAAACTGTCTTTAAACAAGCAATAAAACATCGTTATGGAATATATAGAAGTTAAAATCACTACCTTATTAGTACAAAGTGGTAGAAGACCCTAGTTATAACAGTAAAAATGTAACCAGGACCAAGCTTGGAACAAACTGTCAGCTACTAATGTCCAAGTCCACTGATAGGGAACCATCAAAATTGAGCAAAGAAGTCAAAGATGTTGTTAAGGTTAAATGTGAAAAGAGACTGCCAAAAACTAAGAAAGCACAAATGTTAGAACAAATTATAGAAGTAGTCAAAAAGAAGGGACAAAGCCCATAGCAACAAAGTTCTCAGGACGCAACTTAAAAAATTTCAGAGATGAGACAAGAAGCTGTATTATAATGATATTCTGTAAAGACACTGCAAATAGAAATAATCATGAAAATCAAAAGAAGTCTTTCAAAAAGACATCTGAATCCAATAGTAGATTCCTACTTTGATTTGGTTTGCTAAAGAACACCAGTTGACAGGAGGAAATCAAAGAAAGGTGGAAGATGGTATGAAACATTGCAAAGTTATTGTCCAAGATCCTTTAGAAATTATTCCCTATTTGCAATACGTTCTAGTACTAACTAGAAGATGAAGTTAGATCAACCCTCCATAACTGCCATGCTGAAGTTTACATTAACTGATGGAATATCAAAGGAAGTATAGAAAGCAATAGAAGAAGTATTTGTAAAGTTCTAATTAATCTACACTAGCTATAGTATACTACAGCTATAATATACTATAACAGTGATGGCAACCCTTTTTTTTTCTTGGGTGCTGAAAGAGTATGGGTGCATGCATATGTGTGAGTGCCCACACCCATAATCCAATGCCTGGGGAGGGTGAAAATAGCTTCCCCTGCCCCCCTGGAGGCCCTTTGGAGGCAAGAAATGGCCTGTTTTCCAAATTCTGATGGGCCAGTAGGATTGTGTTTCCAAATGCTTCCCTGGAGCTGGAGAAGGGTAAAAATGCATTCCCCCATACCCCTGAAGTTTCTCTGGAAGCCAAAAATGCTGTCCCAGAGCCTCTGTATGTGAAAAAATTTAGGTGGCCAGCACATACATGCATGTTGGAGCTGAACTAGGGCAACAGCTCATGTGCCAACATATATGGCTCCTTGTGCCACCTGTGCCACCTGCCATAGGTTTGCCGTCACTGTGCTATAGCATGCTATTAATATATTATTAATCTGAAAAATGACACAGTGGCCACAGACGTTTGGGAGAGATCAATTGCATAGCAATTTATGAAAAAGGATACTTAGGGTATCTTTTCTTAGCAAAACAATGAATAGAATCATCCAATACAAACTAGAATCCTACATGGAAATGGAGATGCTAGATGGATTTAGCAAAAACTGAGGAACACGGGACATTATTGCTAATGCATGCTAGTAATTTAAAAAGTGCCCCAAATTGGGAGGGAAAGGTCACTATATCCTTCACTGATTATATGAAGAGTTTTGATTGGGTAGATCATGTCAAGGTATACATGGGAATGTACAAAAATGGGAATCCCAAAACATCTCATTGTTCTCATGGAAAACCTATACACACATCAGAAAGCCAGAGTCAAGACAGACTATACCAGTCTGTCTCCAGTTGGTACCAGAATGAGGACGTTTCCTTATTTATTCAAACAGTAGACTAAATATAGTGCATAGTGGAAGAAATTTGGAGAAGATATAACAGCCTATGCTACGCTGATGATACTACTCTTATAACTGAAAATGCAAATATCTCAAACTGTGGTACAGAAAGTCAAGGAGGAGAGTGAAAAATAAGATTAAACATAAGAAGAAAAACTAATGATAGAGATGTAACAAACAGTTTTAGAAATGACAATGAAGATATCAAAGTGGTGGATAGCTTCTACCTTTTAGGACCAAATATCAACAGTAAACTAACCAGTAGTCAAGAAATATATCACAGGTCCAGTACTGGTAGAATAGCAGTAAAAGCATTGAAAAATATATTAGATGCTGTGACACCTTTTTATTTACATAGATAACAATGGTACAAACAATCATTTTCGTAAGCTGCTTAAAACCCACCTCTGCCGTCAGGCATGGGGGAATTAAGACCCTCTTCCCCCTAGGCCTTTACAATTCTATGCATGGTATGTATGTATGTATGTTTGGTTTTTTATATTAATGGGGTTTTAGTTGTTTCTAACATCAGACTACTATTGTACACTGCTTTATTGTTGCTGTTAGCCGCCCCGAGTCTCCGGAGAGGGGCGGCATACAAATCCAATAAATAAATCCAATAAATAAATTTTCCTTGACACTCTGGAGAAGGGAAAGTTGGACTTTGAGGAAACAGAATAAAAAGAGAGTGAATGATTTTGATCTTTGATGTTAAAGAAGATTCTTGAAAACACCATGCATAGCCGAAACTAACAAACAAATACAGTTATTACTTGAACACATCAATTCAAGTTCTCATTTGAGGCATAAATAACCAGGCTTACTTCATCATATTGGGTATACATCATGTGAAGACCTAGCTCTCTTGAGAAGTTCATAATGCTATGAAAGATGAAATGAAGAAGAAAAAGGGGACAAACAGCACCAAGGTGGATTATTTCAATTACACTGCTGATGGGTGTACCATGGGAGGGCCTGAAGGACAGGTTGGGGAAAGATCGCACTGCCAAAAGTTCCTCTACTGAATATTATCACTCCTATTGATTTCATGGTACAGAATCAATCATTCCACAACTTTGGTGATGATTCATGACAAACTAGATATCCCTTGAAAAAGCAGGGATGGCATTGTGGCAGAGATTGGCAGTGAGATGGTGAATTCAAGGAGAGATGTGAGATCACAAATATATACTTCAGAAAGATATTCCATGTGAGTAGATTGCAGGAATCATGGTTTTTGTGGTTGACTTGTGAGTCGAGTGACTGGGACTCATGGGAATTCATCCAAGCTCATAACCATAAAGTAGCCTATACGCAAGGATCACTGAACCTCATTTCTTAATCACTTTCGGAATTACTTCCTAATTGCTTTTCAATTATTAGCAACCATTGGAGCAACACGTTTATAGCACTCGTCGGGTTTCCTTCAATCCTTAGGGTTTTTTTTTTTAAAAAAATTACAATATTAAAGACTTTAAAAATTCCTTTTTGGGGATGAATGCAAAATGGTGATTAGAATATTGATTTTAGAATATTACAAATAGACCAAGGGCCCAGTTGGATTTGAAATAAAATTTGGAAATTAATAAGAATCCTTCCCATGGAAAAGTGCTGTCACTTTAAGCCTTAAAAAAAAAAGATGGGATTTTGAAGGTTAATTATTAGGAGGAATTTGAAGGAGGTAAAGATTGCAATTAAAGAGAAATAATGCTTAAATTTTACTTATTCATATAGCATTGAAGAAAATAATTTAACATTAGACATAGGCATTTATGAACTATGGATTTCCTTAAAATTAAAAGTGAATTTTAAGAAGGTCTGCCATTATAGATAGACTGACTTTTAAAATATATTAAAATATATTACGCAATAGAAACAGTTTTACCATGTAAAAGTGCACCAATAATTTTCCAATATTGGATTCCAAAAAGAGTTCTGTCAAAGTTTCAAAGGATTTTGTGAAAAGAAAAGAAAAAAATTCAAGTTTGAGACTTTAGTGAAGGGATTAAAAATCAAGATCGTTAAAAATAAAAGAAAGAAATATGAAGTTGATGTACTGAAAAAAATTAAAATAGATATGTTGCTATCTCCTTAATGGACATTTGATGACTAGGACTGAATGTGAGACTTTAAATATTTGTTTAAGAGATGGGATATGGGAAGAAGAGGTCACTTGTTGAGAAGGTGATAAATTACTAAAATTATTTATACTTATAATGAAGGGGAGAGTCATTGCTTTATGTTTCTTTTCTTTTTCTTATCTATATCCTTCTTTTTCTTTTTTCATCTTTCTATTTACTTTTTTGGATTGTCTTATTTCTTCTTTTTATACTTCTTTTGTTATTTGTCAGTTCAATCTTTTTACATGTGATATTTGATAACATTATTATAACAGAATGCCCGGCCGGTGAATTACTCCCCGGCCCGGATTTGCTGCAGGGCCAGGGAGACATGGCCCTCCGGTGTAGCTGCCATCTTGGGGGCCGAGATCTCGTGAGATTTCACGAGATCTCGACCATTTTGGGTGCATCGGCCATAGCCGATGATGTCGTCGGGGGCGGAGCCTGTCAGCCCTATAAAAAGGGCTGTGCAGGCTTTGGGCCTCCTTTTTGCCCCGATGACGACAGAGCGAACACCCACCCGCCCTCCCTATCTTTCAGTGTGCCACTGTGGGTCGCCCTTAGGGGGCTGAATAGGAATTTTTGGCGGTCTCAGTATTTTCTGTGACCGTTTTTTCGCCTATTCCACACTGCGGTGACGGATACACGGTTAGGGGATGCTTTGTCCCCTGTTTAGTCTAATTGGCTTACCTCTGGTCATTTGGGTAGGCAGGTTAGGGGTGGAAAACTGGGTGGTGTTTAGCAACTGCGTGTTCTCCGTTGGGCATCTTTGGGGATGATTGACAGGTTGTCTCCAAAGGCTCATGGTGCTAACGGCCTGAGCAATTGGGGGTAACCTGTCTTTGGGTCCCGCCCATTTCTTTCCCCTTATAGGGGTTAGACGGTGAGACATCCCACATGCAGGTGCATGGCAGAGATCCAGGTGAGGACGGGGACCTTCACCTGGATCAGCATGGAGCTACGCCCATAGGTTGCCCCGGAAGTTTTTCTGACGTCATTTTCTGCCCCGGAAGCAATTGTTTGACCCTGCGGGTCCTTGTTAGGGTTATAGTTAAATTTATGCTAATTTAATGAATAAATTATGCAAATTTAGTTAATATAATGACCCATTTTAAATCCAGCTCTTTGTGTCCGTGTTGTTATTCCGCCTCTGCTGCAAAACCCCAATGTGATAGCTATTGTTTTATTTGAAAATAAATAACTTTCCTCCAATAATTCTGGTGTTAGTAATTTTTTAAGCATAGATTCATTGTACATGGGGTTGCCCTTGGAGATGTCCAGCCATTTTTTTTTAGTTTTAAATATCACTGCTAGACTTCTACACTTAATCTGGGCCATGTGCTTATATGATTCCAGTAAAAAAATAAATTTTCTTAATAGTGTCTCTACCCCTATGGACCTCATGCCTCCTTTATTATTTTTCTGAAGGTAAATGAAAACCATGATTCTTCCAAACCTCTGAGGATGCTGATAGAGAAATATCTTGATCATTTTTAATTTTAATTTCTTTTTAAAATAGGAATCTTTCTTCAGCTATGTAGGGTGGCATGTTGACTCAGCAAGTGAAACACTGAGTTTATCATCTGGAAAGTTGGTAGCCCAAATCTGAGATCCAAACGCCAAGCAAAAGAGTGAGTTCCTCTCCTTGCCTCAGCTGTTGCCTAGCAGATCAAAAGCATGCAATTGAAAGTAGATAAATAGATACCACTTTCGTGGGAGGGTAACAGTGTTTTATGATGTCATATTGGCCACATGGCCATGGAAATGTCCTTGGACATTTGAATAGTCTTATTATTTGTTTATTTATTAATTAAATTTATATGCTACCCAACTCCCAGAGAACTTTGCCTTACAACGAAAAGGTCTTGAAATGGAAATGAGCACCCCTTAGAGTTGGCAATGACTAGAAGAGTAAAATAGAAACATAGAAACATAGAAGTCTGACGGCAGAAAAAGACCTCATGGTCCATTTAGTCTGCCCTTATACTATTTTCTGTATTTTATCTTAGGATGGATATATGTTTATCCCAGGCATGTTTAAATTCAGTTACTGTGGATTTATCTACCACATCTGCTGGAAGTTTGTTCCAAGGATCTACTACTCTTTCAGTAAAATAATATTTTCTCATGTTGCTTTTGATCTTTCCCCCAACTAACTTCAGATTGTGTCCCCTTGTTCTTGTGTTCACTTTCCTATTAAAAACACTTCCCTCCTGGACCTTATTTAACCCTTTAATATATTTAAATGTTTCGATCATGTCCCCCCTTTTCCTTCTGTCCTCCAGACTATACAGATTGAGTTCATTAAGTCTTTCCTGATACGTTTTATGCTTAAGACCTTCCACCATTCTTGTAGCCCGTCTTTGGACCCGTTCAATTTTGTCTATATCTTTTTGTAGGTGAGGTCTCCAGAACTGAACACAGTATTCCAAATGTGGTCTCACCATCATTCTATATAGTGGGATCATAATCTCCTCTTCCTGCTTGTTATACCTCTAGCTATGCAGCCAAGCATCCTACTTGCTTTCCCTACCGCCTGACTGCACTGTTCACCCATTTTGAGACTGTCAGAAATCACTACCCCTAAATCCTTTTCTTTTGAAGTATTTGCCAACACTGAACTGCCAATACAATACTCAGATTGAGGATTCCTTTTCCCCAAGTGCATTATTTTACATTTGGAAACATTAAACTGCAGTTTCCATTGCTTAGACCATTTATCTAGTAAAGCTAAATCATTTACCATATTACAGACGCCTCCAGGAATATCAATCCTATTGCACACTTTAGAGTCATCGGCAAATAGGCAAACCTTCCCTACCAAACCTTCCCCTATGTCACTCACAAATATATTAAAAAGAATAGGACCCAGAACAGATCCTTGTGGCACACCGCTTGTAACCTGACTCTGCTCAGAATACTCGCCATTAACAATAACTCTCTGATGTCTACGCTTCAGCCAGCTGCAAATCCATTGAACTATCCAGGGATTAAGTCCAATCTTCACTAATTTATCTATCAGCTCTTTATGTGGAACCGTATCAAAGGCTTTGCTGAAGTCCAGGTAGGCAATATCCACGGCACCACCTTCATCCAACACCTTTGTGACATAGTCAAAGAAATCAATGAGATTAGTCTGACATGATTTGCCTTCAGTAAAGCCATGCTGATCCTCAGGGACTCCTTTCAGCTTTATTACTTATTCTTTATAGAATAGAATAACAGAGTTAGTAGGACCTTGGAGGTGCTCTAGTCCAACCCCCTGCTTAGGCAGGAAACCCTAAACCATTTCAGACAAATGGTTATCCATCTATTTAAAACTTCCAGTGTTTTTATGCTTTTTATCTGTTATTTTTATTATTGAGTTTATTTTTTTATTTCACAATTTAAGATTTTTTTAAAAATGATTGGTCAGCTCCCTTATGCAAACTTTGTTTTGAAAGAGATTTTATACATTATAAAAGTAAAATAGCAACCCAGACAAAGAAATCCCTACTCAGGTGTAAAGCTAAATGTTTATGGAGATTCCCAATCATCCAGGTCTTCTTCACTGAAGAAGCAGCTTCTTAGATGAGAAGCTAAACATCTTCAAGCCAAAACAAAGTCCAGTTGCTCTTTGAAAAAAAAAAGCACCTTTGGGACCTTTAGGTGTAAATTGACAAATACCATATTTTTCAGAATATAAGACACATCTTTTTCCTCCCTAAAAGAGACTGAAAACTTGGGTGTGTCTTGTACTCAGAATGTAGGGGGGGGGGGTTTAAGCCTTTTTTTCAGCCCTAACAAGGCACTAACAATCTTCACAGCTCTTACTGGCTTGCAGGCCTTTTTTCCATTGCTCATAGCTCTGAACAATGTTTTTTCAGAGCTAACGAGGTGCTAACAATCTTCCCAGCTTATAGGCTTTTTCATTGCTACTGTCTCTGCAGGTTTTTTCCAGCCCTAAGTTTTTGCAGGCTTTTTTCATTGCTACTTGCTCCAAAGAATGTTTTTTTCTGTCCCTAACCAGGGGATAAAATAATGTGCTGAAGCTGACCAGTCTAAAGACACTAGCCAGATGAATACCTAGTAGGCATATCCCCCCCCCATTTCCTCCCCCCAAATTAAGGTGCGTATTATATTCCGGTATATCTTATACTCTGAAAAATATGGTCAGTCCTCATTACATGGTCTTGATCATGAAGGTTTGAGAGCAAATACCATTCAAAAGAAGTATGCAAGTCTCAACTACAGATATCTCTGTGTAGGCTTCCTACGGAGCCTATTTATTGAATTCCAAAGTTTCGGGATGCTGTAATTCCGAACAATAACCGGAATTATAATAACTGTTGCCAGAAAATGGAGTATCTTCCTTTGTCAGACAGATTTCCCTGCCTAGCACTTGATTGTGTTTACTAACAGCTCTACACTTATAGTCGATAATATTGTCGCCTTCAATTTCCAGCACGGAGGCAGATGACTTAAAGAGCCTGTCAGTGAGTGATCTGTTCCATCTCAAAATCGAAACCTGCGCTCAGAGTTGCGAGCCACTTCTTGTCACGCCAAGGGAGCATCATCCAAGGAGATGATGTATCTGAAATTTAGGGAAGCATTTTGCCAGCCCTTTCTATCATCTGTGACAGAATCTTAGCAAATGTTCCAGTGTGTCACTACGATGGTGCATTAAGTTCCCTTGCTTGGCAGCACGTTTCTGAAATTGCTTTTCAAATTCACGGGTTTTTTTAAATCTTTCTCTCTCTTTTTTTTTTTTTTTTTGCTGATGGGCCATTCTGCAGCTAAAAGTGAAATTCTGACCCTGATGAACTGAGTGGAAACCTGCCATCACAAGGTTTCATTTTTGTTTCCTGTGCAGAATAACAAGGGGGAAGGGTGGGGAGAGAGGTGACACTTATTAAAGCTAAAAACAAGTCTATATGCTGTCAAGCTTTTTGTTTGTTTGTGTGCCAAACACTTTTTTTGGCTTGCCCAAAATTTGCAGTAGTCAGGTTTAAATTTGCATTGATCTTTTAATTACTTTGAAAAATGGAAAGAAAACAACCAGCTTCTGAGAAAATGGATCAAAATATTGAAATCAATCTGACAAACATAAGCTTCTCTGATAACCCTATTCTTTTAAAATGGAGAATGCATTTGAAAGTTAAAAATTGACCTATTGATCATTACTCTCAGTTTCTCTCTCCCCACCCATGGCTTCATTATTCTGATATTAATCTGCTAACAAATGGCATCATTGATAATTTGAAGGAAAGAATAACAACACATTTATATTAATTACAAAAGAAATTACTTTTTCAGAGGGAAATGTCAATTGTCAGAGTAATACTTAATTCCATTTTAATTAGCTGTGAGCAATAAAAAGAATCCCTTTGAAAGTACAAAAAAATTAAGCCGCCATTGTCTAACTTTTATATTTTTCTCTAGAGCTCAGCTATTTCATTTAATCAGTTGTTGTGTGGGGTTAGAAAAGAAACTTCATTTAATCATGGCAGTTCTGCAAACTAATTTATGTTTTCTTCTTAAGTTAAGCAAGCCTACAACTTTAGGAGATGGGATTCCTTGGAGTAAATCCATATTTAGACATATTTTAAAGTGTACATTCTCACAAAAGAATCATTCATCACAATATGTACCTCCATTTATTTATATGAGATATTTTAGAGAACTAGTTTGATCTAGTGCTTAAGGCACTAGGCTAGAAATTGGGAGACTGTGAATTCTAGTTTCCCCTTAGCCACGAAAGCCAACTGAGTGACTTTGGGCCAGTTATTCTCTCTCAGCCCAACCAACTTCACAGGGTTGTTGTTGTGTGGGAAAATAGGAGGAGGAAGGTGCATTGGATATGTTCACTACCTTGAATTATTTGTAAAAATAATAAAAAGTGGGAATGAATAGATAGATAGATAGATAGATAGATAGATAGATAGATAAATAGATAGATAGATAGATAGATGGATGGATGGATGGATGGATGGATGGATGGACGGACAGACAAATGCTAAATACTAAATAACAAATAATAAATAAATATTCCCATATAAGTAATCCTTGATTTACAGTCATTCATTTAGTGACCTTTCTAAGTTACAATGGTTCGAAAAAAGTGATGACTGTTTTTCACATTTAACAACTGTTACAAATGCCCCTATGGTCATGTAACCAAAACTCAGGTGATTGTGAAATGGCATGTATTTATGACAGTTGCACTGACTCAGGGGTCATGTGATCACCATTTGTAACTTTCCCAGCTGGCTTCTGACAAGCCAAGTCAATGTGTTGGATTCAGTTAGTGAATATATTTTATTTAACAACAGCGATTTGCTGAACAACTGTGGCAAAAAAAAAAAAAAGATTGTGAGATGGGGCAAAACTCATTTAACAGCTGCCTTGCTTAATAGTGGAAATTTTAGGCTCGGTGTTGGTTGTATGTTGAGTACTGTTTGTATTTAGGATTCACCTCATTGTAAGATATTACCTTGGTTCAAACTATTGATTTGAAATAATTCCTAGAGTTCAGGTATTCTCATCAATTTACCATGGAGGCCATTTGGCCAGTTGTTTTGCTGTGACCTATCCACAGCTATCCATTTGAATCCATCCTTGGAAGCTCATCAGAGCTAAAGTGTTTGGTTGTTTTTTCTACAAGCTGAGCATTGTACTTCAGTATTTACAAAAGGGTGACAGCCAAAAGATAATTATACTCCAAAGCTCACATTAGTACAAGGATCAGATAGTTTCTCAACGAAACTCAAATAGATAAACTTGTCTCAAGCGCTTGTTCCAGCTTCTCTTGTCTTATCAATGCCATTATTTGGGCAGGAGACAAGACACTTGTATAGCTTTTTCCCTGTCATCAGGACCTGAGTCTAAGCAAGATGACAGTAAAAACAATAAAACACTGAGCTTTTACTATATACAATGCTGTTTTGTTGATCTCTATTCAATTTTGCATTCCGATTCCTTTCATAAGAAGGATAAAAATACCCATAATTAATTTTGTTATTATGGAAACACACTTGAAGGCAAGATTGGGGTGTTGTCATTTCAAACACCAGAATTTTCTCTTTTCTTTTTCTCCCATTAGCTATGGATCCAGTTTTGGGAGAAGGAAACCATCACCTGCTTCTGCATATTTATGTCCTAAGGACAATATTTTAATATCTATAATGATGGATGAATTACTAGCAGACCAAAGTAAAATTTGATCCTTCTTGTTAAATGGAGTGCAAATTGAGCAGTGCTAAGAAGACACACAACTAGTTTTGGAGTGTGTGTGTGTGTGTACACATACATACACAAATTCATGCATACATACATAGTGTATTTTTCGGAGTATAAGACATACCTTCCCCCATCTAAAAGGGGCTTAAAATTTGAGTGTGCCTTATACTCCAAATGTTATTATTATTTTTCCCTATTTTCTTTCCCCAAAACTAAGGTGTGTCTTATACTCCGAAAATATGGTATATATCTTTAGGAGCTCTGTAAGCTAAGTCCATTAGAAAGTATTTCCATCCCAATGCACTACAGTAGATTTGTATTACCTCACAGGGAATTG